>NC_051273.1:23473303-23568303 GCF_015220745.1 Sebastes umbrosus | reverse complement strand
GTTTGTAAGAATCAGAAATGCTTGTTAACAGCGACACCTGTAGCCGTTAAGTCAACAAAAGTCAGCGTTGGGCTCGCGCTTGCTCGCTCTACAAAGACATGAATGAGCATCGGTCAAAACAGTGAGGCGACACACGTCAGCTAAAACCACAATATCACTCTATATTTCACCTGCTTGGCAGTGATGTTAGCTGACCAGACGAAGGTCTCTCTTGAATCAATGCTGATCCTAGTGTTGGCTTTTACAGCCTCAGCCACCCGACTGCGGCCGTAGGGAACAGGGGAGACACCGGAGTTTTGGTCGGAGACGATAACGTTTCTCTCTGCGGAGCCCCGTCACTTCACAAGACGTGGGAAACCTCTGTTGGTCTGGAGGAGCTGCAGCAGTTATTTCTGAACAAACGTCCACTGTACATTCACTAGATATTCTCAGAGCTACGAAGTCTTCTGCAGTGTGCCGTGTGCGCGCATGCACGTGAGGTGGAGCGAGCTGAGCGAAGGCAGGCAGGCAGAGGAGCAGAGGAGCAGAGTACAGCAGAGACCAAAGCTAAGGTCTCCCCCGCCTACTATGACCGCAGCCAACACTGTTTTGCAAGACGGGCTTTAATACATAGAACTTTGCGGTTTTGGTGCTTCCGTGTAGTTTGTGTTGGGAGTCTTGTCTGAACCGCGTAGCCACACGCGAGCACGCATATTTCTTATACGATTTATACGTGTAAAAAGTTACAAACAGTCCCTTTTAAGGAGTCCTTTTTCAGACTTTAAAGCTATTACTTTAGTAGTAAAATAGCTGCACTTGACTCAATGATTGCAACTTTTTTTTCCTCTGAGAGGAAAACAAATTACAATTCATATATTGATTGTGATCATTAATAATCTACAGTCCTCTTGTGATCATCATGATGCAATTTCCTCAGTTCTTTTGTTAAAAACCTGACATCACACCGTCTGTAGTTTTTATGTTTTGTTATAAATCAACAACTTTGATGTGAATCCAGTTCTGCTTTTTTATGGATTGCACATTTAAAAGTCCTCTCTTTCTGCATCCCTAACATGTTAGAGTCCTCTTTCTCTTTCTGTGTCTCTTCACGCTGCCGCTGCTTCAGAGCGAGCCCTGTCCCCCTGCTTCTCTTCACCTCTGTTTACTGGAAAGCTCCTCTCCTCTCCTGGCTACTGAAAGGCCTTTTTCCATATCGCAGTGCCAGAAACGGACGCTGCTGAGAAATCCACAGTGTCAAGACTGAACTGGATTCAATGGTATAACTTGTATTGTTGGATTGAGAGAGGTGGTGTGTGTCTGTGTGCGACTGCTGTGTTTCCTCCCCTGATGGTTCCAGAAGGGCCTGAGGATCACATGTTGTTTAGTTCAGTGTCACAGAGGCACTTTATTGAGGCACCGTTGTGTTTTGTTGCACTGTTAGATACAGTGTTTGGAACAGATAACACCCAAATACAGACTCGAGGGGGCATAATTGGAAGAACAGCATGTTTTCCACATCCGACATGGTTGAGCTCTTCACCCAAAGGCACACAGAGCAATGATGACATTTCCTTTCATAGCTAGTGAGGCTCAATGCCTGCTCACACCACAAATATTAGGAATTAGGACATCTTAATATATCTTATTTCTTTGTTTACGGACGAGGCATAGGAGAGGAGAGGAATATTATTTCAAAGACAGCTTGAAGAGCCACTTTCTTCACATATTCCAGAGGTAAATATTAGATGCAGAGGAAATGAATGCCTGAAAGTGTTGGGACTAGAGCCCTCCTCAGATTGCTCGACCATGACTAGTCTCATTAATGCAGTTATTACTGGGTAACTGACTTTAAATTTAGGGTCTCACTTTGTTCATACACTTAATACTTTGTTCTCCATGTTCTGCTCCCCGGCTGAACCTGGCTGTGGTTATGCCTTCAACTCAAATCACTGTCATGATCTTCTTCTCCTCCTCTTGTCCTACAGAGGGAGCCAGATCGGGAGGAGCAACCTGAAGACAACATGCCCCCCAAGTTTAAACGACACCTCAATGACGACGAAGTCACGGGATCCATTCGCAGCGAGAGGGTGAGACGCAGATGGAGGGAGTGGTGGTGTTTGGGGTTTGGGGATGGAGGAAGCAAACAGAATACAGGATGGGAAAAGAGCACCTGATGATTAAAGGCCCAGACACACCAACCCGACATCAAAGAACTAGCAGTGACAAAGGCTACCAGTTGCGTTACCTCACAATGCTTTTGTTTTGGCCAAAAAGTTGCACTCGAACACACCGCAAAGACGACTGCCGACAGCCAGCTACCATGTACGTTCTGCGCCTGCGTGAGATTAGATAACTCTCCACACCAGCAGGTCGCGGTAGTCTGTATTTGTCATTCAAAAAGGGAAACCGAAAGACCAAGGACGGCAGATATACAAGCCGTTGTTATGATACGTACATGAAACAAAGCGGCATCTGCCGACCATTTTCACACCACTCTCACTCACCACTTAGCTTCATTCCAGATGGCCACGTCGTTGTGAAAATATCCGTGTATTGGAATGATCAGATGAGATGAAGATGAAAAGAGTCTTTTGTGTTTTTCCTCTTGACTTTGCTGATTGGCTAGCTTTCCTCACTTCCGTTTCTCTTCTCGTGAACTGATTCGTTTAAGCTGAGCAGCCAATCAAAGTGATTTCGCTCACCGTCGACCTCCACCGCCGATTCAACATGATTAGCAGACTAGAGCCAACGGTGCGGGACACACCGCAAAAACTAGGCCGACGGACGCTCACTGACGGCCACAAACTGTCCGACGGCCGACCGTCGGCTTGGCGTGTCAGGACTTTTAGAAATTGACAGAGTCAGTGTGCAGGTAATCACGATAGGGTTTCATTTAAAATGTCCATTATAGTCAAAAACAGATGTTGATGGAAGATGCATATTTTGCTTCATTAAATTAGCATTAGTGGAAAAAGTGAGGGAATGCACAAAAGAGAGTGGACCTTTGAAGGAGGTAAAAATGAAGAAACTCCTCCGCCAAATGTCTGGTTCTCATCAAAGTGATCATCCCCCCAACCTCTACCTCCACCTTCCCTGTCCTCCCCTGATTCTTTACTTTATTCAGTCCTCTGTTTCTCTGTGTAATCCTGTTTGCTATTGTGTTGAACTGGGATCAAAGCAAGGCTTACGGGCAGACTTGCATAACCGTCCATGCTTTCTTTCTACCTCCTGCCCTCTGATAATAACTACCAGTTCTCCCTCGTGTCTCCCATCCATGACAGTGGAAAGAAAGAAAGAGGTACAGAAGGAGAGTGTTAGTGCCTCTTTATCATCATATGGTCACCATTCCCTCAGCTCAGAATGTATTTACAAGAAAATGTCTTTATAGGCACGGCATTGACTTGCAGCTGTCAACATTACAGGACATCCAGGACGTTTAACCTAAACTACGTCTGCATACTGTAATTCAAATGTAATTTATGCTGCTCATAAACTCATGGAACAACATAATATATGGATGCAATGTCTCTTAGAAAATCTCTAGTAAAGATGAAGACCTAGTAGCAGGGAATATAGTCCTCCTGTCTGCAATCCAATGAGAACCAGACTCTCACCGTCTGCCCCGTCCAATTCTCCTCCTGTAAGAATTTAATGCAGCTGTCCTCACTAATTCTCAATGAATAGCATTTTACTCAGGGCGCGTTCTTTACTGATTAAAGCCATCAGTGGTTCAGACGTGGTTGTGATCATGGTGGTATTTTTGTGAGACATACTACCTTAAGATCCCAGAAACCTTGCTCTTCTTTTGGCTTCCCAGCAAACTGATCGTCCTCGTCGGAGGTAGATGTTGAGGAGTCTTAAGAGAGCACAAGAGGAAGAGTTTTTATTGAGGGTTGGCAAGCAGAGCAGCAGAGGTCATTTATATTTTAGGAAGTCATCATAATGTAAGTGCACTATAATAGCAGTATACTGTATTTGGGCCCTCTGAAGACAGACAGAAAAAGCATCTATTGATCAGTACAGCAGCTATCTGGACCCTGGAGGTCATATCTCTGTATCAGCAACAGCAGTTGTGAGTGCCAGGAATGTACTCTGTTTTGGACTTTCAACTGATGAGATGCTCGTACTGGATCTTGTTCCTCAAATCATTCAAATCATAGTCATTCAATATCTTATCTGACCTCTGACCTCTTCCTCTTTTACAGAGGAACCTACTGGAGGAGGACTCCGATGAGGAGGAAGACTTCTTTCTGTGAGTTTGTATACATTGTTACACTATTAAGGCCCTGAGCTTATTATAAATAATCAAATATATTTAAAGTATCATTTCAAAGATGATGAGAGCAGTAATACGAATATGGATTGTTAAAGCAGATTGCATGAAACACCAAAATAAGATGTTACAGTTGAAAATTCACACATTAAATTGGTAACTTTGGCTTTATTACTACTTGTTTTGCAGGAGAGGACCAACAGGACCCAGATTTGGACCGCAGAATGACAAATTCAAGCAGTAAGTACGAACACATTCCTCCCAACTAAAGGTCAGAGGAGCAGTACCAGCACTCTGCCAGAGTTTTGGCGTTGGTGTTACGCAACTGTGGCTCATAATGTTTACAGGTTTGTAGTGGATTGTGTAAGAGAGGCCGGCCGCCATGTGCAGGTTATTGTGTAACCTTCCCAAGATTCCCCGGTCCTTCTGCAGTCTGTTTCCACATTTACCTCCAGTCAGAGACGGACAGAGAACAGACGAGGTCATTGGTGAGACAGTCCGTCACCCAGACTTGTTTCTCCAAGTTCTGCTCGTACTCGACAGTTTGTCGTTGGTGTGAGCTCCGGAAACTAGATGCCATCATTACAGATTCCAGGAATGTTGTTTACACATTGCCCGGGCTCTTTACCTCCGTGTCCGTCTGAACCTGAACCCCTGAGAGGTCAGGTCCTCACTCACAGTGTGTTTATGTGGGTTTGGAACAGCCCATGCTTCTCTGGGCCATTCTCATTTCTCGATTTATGCCTCCTTGTCTCCTGCAAGGCTAATGAATGGAGGCTGGGACACGACCTTGGACTATGGAGTTTGACACGTGAAAATATGATCAGTTGTTAGAGAAAACAAATTCCTCTGTCTTGTATCTCCCTCATGAGCCTCTGAGCCTTTTCATTTTTCGCCAGTGTCCCCCCTCCCTCTGACCCTGCATCCCTCCAAGAGGTACTGCTAAGAATGACTTTTAAATAAGTGATTGAAGGGTAATCTGGAATATTCGTGCCATGCTCAGGTATGATGAGCACCGTGAATAAAGAAAGGATTTATTCTGCAGATACTGAACAGGTGCATACAGGTCACTGTGAGGCTGACAGGTTTTTTATTGCCTGCCAGCTGGACAGAGCTAGATAAAGAGAAGAGGATATTGTTGGGAAAACAGGTGCTTTGTGCGGTGGTGGGTTTCCACAAAAGTAAAGATTACTCCTTGACCAATCTTACCTTTTATCCTCTATGATTCATATCTATTATTTATGATTCTGGTTCTCCCACCAACGTGTGTCCTCAGGGTGCAGTCGCAGGTTGACGAGGTGATCGATGTGATGCAGGAGAACATCTCCAAGGTGATAGAGAGGGGCGAGCGGCTCGACGACCTGCAGGACAAGTCGGGTGAGTCTCACTGGGACAAGCACATGTTTTTCATGTTTTTCATGTGTGTGTGTCCACATGTTCAAAATATGCGTTTTGTTGATTTACAAAGTCAAATTAAGTTGACACAAACTCTACAGGGAATGTTTTATCAGTCTCATTTGTTTTAATGGATAGTTTCCACAGGTAGCTCACAGATGGTTTGCACATGGCTCTGAGGATCCTCACTGTATGTTGGCTTATTTGGGCATTTGGTCTAAAAGCAAAACGTGCATCCGTTTTAAAAGAAAAACATTTGTTGATGAGGCCCAAAGATCCTTAATGTATCTTTAAATCAAGCAGTGAAGGTTTGGGTCTGCCCTCGACTTCAAGGTTATTAAAAAACCTGCATATGAGACAAAGTTAGAATATCTTTTAGCATAGAAATATAGCTATATTAATATTTGGAGGCTGTGTGTACTGACTGAGTGGATGTGCTTCATTTACAGTTTCTTTGTCAGTCTGTAAATTAATCAAATCCTGACATTTCAGAAGCTAGAACCTCCATTTTTGCATGAAAAATAAGGGCTGGAGATCAGGGACATCAAGTATAGAGAGGCAAAGTCCCTCCCCTTCCAGTGGCCCACCATGAGACCTTATTTTGGGGGAAAAATATGAACGGTAGTCAACGGCAAGAGAAATAATTTTATGATGATCTTATGATTTAAGTATAAAACTGAAAATACACAATTAGAAAGACTACACACCCAAAAGTCACATAGCGTGACAACCAGTTACATATCTGTGTGGAATATAGCGAAGTTACCAAGCCAAGGTTACAGCCACGTTGGTGTTGGTGACATATATTGTGGGAGACCAGACATGTAGTTCACAGAAAGGTTTCACACAAAACTAAATGATACTACAACAAACTGCAACTTTCTTGACTTGCAAAATTCTTTTGAATTGACAATCATGTATAATTCAAACGGGATCAAAAAAATATTTGTCTCGCCGTTGACAACCCACTACATAATTTTTCCAAAATAACGTCCCATGGTGGTCCTCGGAAGGGGCGGGACTTCGCCTCTCTATCAGACATGAGGCACCAGAATTAGAGACAGTGAGTCAGATTCTACCAACAAAGGACTTTATTTTGACATGAACTTCCCCTTTAACTTCATCAACTGGTGGGTCTGTATAAATTACACAAATAGAGAAAGATATGACATTAGAGATCAGTTCCATGCATTCACTCATCTTAACCATCTTAATTATCAAACTCAAAGTATCATAGGCTCTGAACAAACAAACAATTCATCAGTTAAACTCTGGAATTAGTCATAAATGGAACTAAACAAACACATGGCATTATCAAACTGATGAACCTTGAAGAATAACTCACTTTAGATGCATCTGAGAAGCATGAAGGAACACAGGTCTGGACGGTGGCAGAGCAAACAGAGCAATGATTCTCCTCCTTGTTATAAGAGCACTGATTCAGGGCACATTGAACTCACCTGTTGACTCCAGACAGCACAGGTGAGCCTGTGGCTCCTCCCAGAGCTCATCAGGGTCATGGTAGACTGTCAACAATAGAGGGAGATTATTTTTTTTGTCGATGAACTAATCAATTAATTGACAAATTGTTGCAGCTCTACATTAAACCTTGCAGAAATATGTCATATATGTAACATATTTTAGTTAGAAACATCAACAGAACATTAGCTTTGTCAGTAGTAATGGGCGCTTTCACATTCTGTAAATACAGTAGACTTTAAAGGTGCTAATGATATGACCAGGCTTAGTGTTTTACCAGGTGTGTGTCTGGAAGCTTTTGCCAGGTCTCACACTCTTATTCACACAGCAACACTCTGTTTTTCTCTCAGGTGTGTGAAATGTGTTTAACTCGCTCTATTACTCAACTTCACACACATGCAAGGCTTTCAACAAGACACGCACAGGTCTTCTTCTTCTTCTGCTTCTCTTCCGTAGATGAAGAGATGAGGCTGAAGTGTCTCTTCTCTATGAGCCTCATCATGACACAGATGTTATATAACTGCTTCTCTCTGTCATGTTGACAAGCCAACCAAGACAATGTACAACATCTGGAACACAGTTTTGCTGAACTTGTGTGGCTGATAGTGTCTCTGCGGTGTGTGTTGTCCGTAATACGAGTCTTTATGTGAGCAGTATAATACTCTGTGATTGACACGTGTAGTTTGCTCTCTGATCCATGTGCAGGTAACCTGTTGTTAAAACCGTTCACATTAACAAGCACCTTCTGAGAAGCCTCGTCTGAGTGCTTCTCCCTTTGTAGTAGCGAGCGCTCGTTAACCGGCACATGGACGTGGAAACGGCAGACACATGACGGACACAAAGACTCTAAAGAGGGACAGGGGCTTGGACAAGCAGAGCGCTGCACGCTAGGGAGCTGTAACCCTCCTGTTAACATGCATAAACATCAAGTTAACGACAGTATCTAAGAAACAGAGAGCAGCGTGGGCGAGCATTTTGGAGAGGGATGTCACGACAAGGACAGAAGTTTGAGGAAATGTGTTTTTGCTCCGTTGTGTATAAATTCAGCAAGTTGTTGTTCACAGTTTAATTCCAATACTTAGGAGTGATCTCACCAGCAGAGCTGCGGCTTACATAACTATAATATCTAACACGTTGTAAACTGCACAACACAGAGCCAACGCAGAGCCAGGCAAGTTTGAGTCACCTCATCCAGCATCGAATTAAAAACAATAGCCAGGTAATTGTTTATGCGGTGATTAACAGATGTTTTTGTTTTCTCCAATTTGTTTTCCATGTCCTCGTCTGTGCTGCGGTCACGTCATGTCCCAGAGAGCCTATCGGACAACGCGTCTGCCTTCAGTAGCCGAGCCAAACAGCTGCACAGGAGGATGTGGTGGAGAGACATGAAGGTGGGCAGTCTGTCTGGTTTATGTGCGTGTGTGACACCTTCACTGTGTCTCTTTATTCGCTTGCATTTATATTGTAGTCGGAGGTATCCAGAAGTCTCAAGTCTTTGCACTAAATCCCAAGTCAAAGTAGGCAAGTCCTGAGTCAAGTTTCAAGTCCTAAACTTTCACCTGTAACAATGGATCTGGGGAATTAAATGCCTAGACACACCAACCCGGCATCAGAGAACTAGTGGCAATGAAGGCCGCCTGTTGCGTCGCCTCACGTCACCTTTGTTTTGGCCGACAAGTTGCACTCGAACACACCGCAAACACTACAGTCAACGGCCAGTAACACGTACGTTCTGCGCCTGCGTGAGTGGAAATAACTCTCCACACCAGAAACAAGAAGAAAGAGGACGGCCGATATACAAGCCGTTGTTATGATACGTAGATGAAACAAAGCAGCGTCTGCCGACCATTTTCACACCACTCTCACTCACCACTTAGTTTCATTCCAGATGGCCACGTCGTTGTGAAAATATCCGTGTGTTGGAATGATCAGATGAGATGAAGATGAAAAATGAGAAGAGACTTCTGTGTTTTTCCTCTTGACTTTACTCATTGGCTTTCTTTCCTCACTTCTGTTTCTCTCCTCGTGCACTGATTCGTTTAAGCTGAACAGCCAATCAGAGTGATTTCTCTCACCGACGGGCTCCGCCGCCGATTCAACATGCTGAATCGGCGGAAAAAACTCAGACACGGGCAGACTAGAGCCGACGGTGCGGGACACACTGCAAAAACTAGGCCGACAGACGCTCACCGACGGGCCCAAACTCTCCGACGGCCGACCGTCGGCTTGGTGTGTCGACTTCCTGGGAATGAATAGCTTCAGTTGATTCAGGAAATGAAGGGAAAGTAATTGATTCGTGGCACACTTTTTAAAATAACACACTTTTTAATCTTTGGGCTCGGGGGAAAGGTATCAAGTATTTTCAAGTCCAAGTGAAGTCACGAGTCACTGGTGTTAAAGTCCAAGTCGAGTTGATTTTGTCAAGTCGAGTCTAAAGTCATCAAATTCGTGACTCGAGTCCACACCTCCGGTATCCAGTATGATGATGGATGTGTTGTTTCCTCCACAGATGAAGATGATTATTGCCCTGGTGGTTGTTGCTCTCCTGCTCATTATCATCAGTGAGTAATACACCGAACACACTAGCACAGTTAAAATGTACATAATGTGCAGAACTTGTCATTAAATATTCTTTCTCTTCTTTCTCTCTTTCAGTTCCAGTGATCCTGCGATATCGCTAGTGTCAACCCTCCTCTTCCTCTCTCTCTCTCTATCTTTCTCTCCTTTGCACACAGTCCTCCACTCCAGCTAGGGGGCGCCAGCCAGCCTCCCACACCCTCCCCCCACTGTCGATCTGTGTTCCCTCAAGGATCTGGCCTCAACGTGCCCTTAGTACAGATCTTATCATTGGTATTATTCCACATAAATCTGCGGTGAGATCAGTACTAAGGCTCACGGTTTCATCCCTGGTTTGAAACTAAGCTACAGAAAGGGGTCATAGGAGACTTGTGGGGATATTTTAATGCAGTCTGGGAGAAACCGCTGACTCTCAGCCCTCTAGTCAATGTGAAGGAGAAATGCTCCATGCCATGATACATATCATGTGTAGAGTCCCGTCTTTGCCTTGACAACAGGGAAACTCCAGGTCCTGCATCATATAGATAGATACTGTCAAAGGCAGGGAATCCAACGCCAACTCTCTCCTCTCTTAGTCTGAATCTGCTGCAGCGGCCTCGTATAAAAGGGGCCTTTAACATTTAGCGAATGAACCTCAGATGTCTACCCATGATTCCTTGCGTGCTGTCTTCTGAGAGCGTTTATAGGGAACATTTTGTGAACACAAGCACATTTCACCGTTGGACACAAGGCGAGGGAACATCTGAGGTTCATCTGCGTAGACAAACGTGTGGCTTCTTTTAATCATTCTGACAGGAAAGTGGTTTCACATATCAGGTATGTTTCCTCATCGGTACAGATGATTGGGAGAAGGGTCTAGAAGGGAGGCAACATCCTGCTCTCTGCACATTATTCTACTCCATAAATCACCGCTTCCAAACATCCAGGTTATGAATGTCTCCGCGGCCCTCTGCGCTCTAAACCGCTCACCTTCCTATTGGGTTTTTGTGCCAAGCTCTGGGTCGGTTTGGTCACGGCTGTCCTGCTTTTCCTGCTCGTGACATTAAACCGTCTCTGCAGATGGTTCTGTTTAGGTTTAATACGGCTTCTGTCTTTTGTTTCCCCCCACTATTTCTTAATTCCGCTGGTGGCTCAATGTGATGCTTGTATGGATGCTGGTTATTCCCGTCGTCGCCACAGAAGAGGCAGTCTGTCTCTCCGCACTGTTACTTTTAAGCAGGGGTCATTTTTAAGTGATGCAAGTTAAAAGTTGAGCCGTGAAACGAAACTTAGGTGTCATTGTGTCTGGATTAATGAACTGTATAATATAATTGAAACTCTACATTGTCATTTTATTATTTTGAATGTAATTTATTTTAGCTGTAAATATTGATTCTGTAATGATGTACAATACTCTTGGCATTGCATTGGAAGACTGTGATATACTGATCCTTTTTTGCTCTGGAATAAAGTGATTTTAAAGGGCACTGGTGTGGTTTCATGTGGTTTTAACTGGTTTTCCGAGGAGCAATCACAGTGGAACAGAGGAAAGTTTGAATAGGTTAATGGAAAGTAAGATGAAGATGCCATCCCTCTGCTCTTGACCACTTTGGATACCCTCGTCTTGAGTTTTCTTTTATCTCCTCTCATTACCAGCTTCTTTTATTGCTCTGTGACTTTACTGGCGGTGTGGAGTCCCAAGATGGCACTAAAGTTGGAGGGACTGGAGGCAGCGAAGCGTTATTGTTCTGACAGACCCGCCGCTCTCGCCCTCTCCGGACAGTAGACACAAACTCACTCCGACAGCTCTGCCCTTTGCTCAGCCAGCCCTTCTGAGGGAGTCGACACTAAATTGGCCCTCAGGGGTCTTTTACCTCATTGATCTACGGCAGCTGGTCGCTCAGCTCGCACTAGTTGCTGGTGCTCACAGCAGGAGGTGATGGCCTTATTATGTCGGCTTTGAAGATGAAGAGGAGAGGACAGAATTTCATCTCATACACTTGTTTTTATGCTGATGTGGCTGCGGTGAAAAGCCTGTGTTGTACTTGCAGATGGTTGGTAGTGTGAGTGCAAAGAATAGACCGACTGATTTTCCAGAAAAACAAAATGTTTTCAGACCGGCCACAAAAAGGAGAAACGAACCATTTCATGAGGTTTATCCCTTTGGGTCCTCTGCAACATTAATAAGAAAAAAAACATCTGGTACACAAAACACTGGCCTTCCTCCATTTCCCTGCAGAGTGACATACAAACCAACCAGTTTGCTGTCTTCAAAGACTTTCTACCCCGCTGTCTGTGGCTAATCAGAGAGGATCTCTGGGATTAGAGCCACTTTAACCAGGTGGCATCAATCTCCACACAGGTGGAGGTAATTGGTGGTCAAATGTACTTTGACAAACTATATTAATCAAATGTTCCCTCTTAAGAGGCATAATCAAAACATACTAGGGCTGTCAATTGATTAAAATATTTAGTTGCAATTAATTGCAAATTAATCACACATTTTTTTTATCTGCTCAAAATGTACCTTAAAAAGGGAGATTTGTCAAGTATTTAATACTCTTATCAACATGGGAGTGGACAAATATGCTGCTTTTATGCAAATGTATGTATATATTTATTGTTAGAAATCAATTAATAACACAAAACAATGATAAATATTGTCCAGAAACCCTCACAGGTACTGCATTTAGCATAAAAAATATGCTCAAATCATAACATGGCAAACTGCAGCCCAACAGGCAACAACAGCTGTCAGTGTGTCAGTGTGCTGACTTGACTATGATTTGCCCCAAAACTGCATGTGATTATCATAAAGTGGGCATGTCTGTAAAGGGGAGACTCGTTGGTACCCATAGAACCCATTTACATTCACATATCTGGAGGTCAGAGGTCAAGGGACCCCTTTGTAAATGGCCAGGCCAGTTTTTCCTTGCCAAAATTTAGCGTAAGTTTGGAGCGTTTTTGAACATCTTCCACGACAACTTAGTATGACATGTTTGGTACCAATGGATTCATTAGGTTTTTCTAGTTTCATATGATGCCAGTATCTTCACTCTGGCTTCAACCTAAAAGTTACAAGGTGCGTTAATGCGCTAAAGAAATTAGTTGCATTAAAACAAATTTGCGTCAACGAGTTATCCCGTTACCCACAAAGACATTTTAAAGGGGGTGTGTACTCCTTCTTCTTAAAGGTTTAATTTAGCTTCACGTCAGGACTGTGTGCAGCTGTATGCAAAGGAAAAAAAAATATTCAGTTACACTATGTTTGTGCATTTGAGGACATTTTTATCATCTCTTCCTGCGGAGACACACCCACACTGGCAGCAGAGCATGTTTTGGTCCTCCGTTAGTGGCTCATGCTGGATGACTTCAGATTCCGGGCATAGCGGAGGTTACTTGAGTCATATAACAGTGAATCGAGAAAAAAGAGTGGACCATGTGCCAACCAGCATTAGTCAGTCACACACACACCCTGTCCTGTCGACGAGGAAGTACAGAATACATTTCCATGATACTTAAACTCTCTAGTGAAGAAAACATTGTTCATATGTTGCAACGCTCCTCGTCTTTTTATAGTGTACCTGTTTCTCACTCCTCCTACTTTCCCAGAAGCTTCTTTCTTCACTTTTGTCTCCGTTTCTGTTGACACATGGTTTTACTCTCATCTTTGATGATTTAGTCACTCCTTTGTTTCACGTGTCTCAACCCTCTTCAGTGTCTCATTGTGAAGATATTTCCTGTAAGAGGAAGTCAAACACACACTGTACCGTATTCATCCGCTCACCCATCTGTCCAACCAATCGCAAACGTGCCTCATCAATCAAGTCGACTGTCTCAGGTACCACCTGTTGAGTGTAAACAAGCACTGACTGGCTGGCATCAACCTGCAAGAGGAAGTGTGTGTTTCTAAAGAGTGTGCACGTCTTCCCCTCTGCACCCTTCGCCCCCTCTAGCCTCCCTGGAGTGAAGCATCTGGGTCAGGTGGTGTTTTAGGGTTAAAGGTGGCCTGGCAGGTCAGCAGAGATGGATGCACAAGAAGATACACAGAAGTAAGGAAAAGAAGAGTAGGAGAGGAGCCAGGACTGATTTTAGAGGCAGGATATGAGGGAAAGCTGAGACCTGTGATTTGAAGGTGCGTGTGTCTGCACACCTGCCTCATCGCGTGCATCTCTGATTCTCACTTCCAAATCTCCTCATCCTGCCTCTCTGAGAATAAACAAGAGATCATTCCCCGTCTCACATGACTGGAGAAGTGCGCCTCGCAGGCAGCGGTTCAATGTGTCTGTGATTGTTAATGGAAAGAGACGAGGGAGGAGGGACGAGACGCAGACTGCAACAAATCCACCAAAGTGACAGGAAGTGAGCTCGGGGAGGGATAGTCCCGGGCAGCTCTCTCATGTTGTATTAAATATAAATAAAGGGAGTCTGCAGCATGAACACACAACAAACCCAAGCTCAGCTGAGGGGACTGGGTTCATGTCGGGGTCAACGTCCGGTATCAGGTCATCAATTGACTTGTAACCTCGACCCCTCTCTTAATGACGACCCTTATCGGCTGAACCTGCGTCACGTTCTGGCCCCCTGCCGATGAGAAAGGGGACACCGGCTCCTCAGGAGGTAATTGTATCCAATGAGGCCGAGCTCTGCCTGCCATGCTGCTGGGGCCAAATCCCCTCTGACACATGGGACTGCATCATGCATATCAGGGGATGTTTCTGCAGATAAGACACGAATAAATGACACTGGAGTTGCACAAATTTAAAAGACAGAGCTGTCATGTTGGACCCTTAAATCCAAAAAACAGCTTTTGCAGAGAGACAGACACTCAAACGTGTGTGAAATTGGGCTGTTTTTTGTCCCCAAAACTACCAGCATCCCGTTACTTTTCTTCTTCTTCCCTCCCTCCCCCCTTCCTCCTCAGTTTGTCCCTCTCTCCCCTCCCTCCCTTTCACTTCACCTCTCCTCTCTTTCCCTCCTTCCTTCCCCTCCAGACTATATAAATATCTGTGAGCTGTTGGGGAGAGCTCAGTGTTACAGACCTGTCCACTGAGGAGTGAAGAACAAGAGAGGGGAGGACAGAAGAAGAAGAAGACATACCTGAGAAAAGAAAAATAAGAAAGACAGTCATCACCAGGGAATTTGGGAATTAGGAGCTGACAAATAAAAGAAGACTGGACAGAAGAAAGAATTTAAAGTAACCTGTCTGTGTGGAAGGACCGTCTCCAGCATGTTCCTCCTTGTCTCGTTGTGTATGTGTGGTCTCCTGCTGCGAGCGGACGCTCAGGACCGAGCTGCTCTGTGGAAGGGCAACGACCGGGGTGGACGATGCCAGTACACCTTCACCGTGCCCAGCCCCGCCGAGGCCAGCTGCCCGCAGACCGGGGGCCCCGAGGTGGAGGGCCTGAAGGCTAGACTCAACCTGCTGGAGGTGCTGGTGTCCCGGCTGACCGGAGGGGAGACTGGGGGCCCCCAAGGGGCCACAGCCAGAGCTGAGTCTGGGCTTCAGGAGGCTCTGAACCGGGCCACGGCGGAGAGGAACCTGCTGCAGCGGGAGAAGGAGCGTCTGGAGCAGGAGCTGGGGGGGCTGCAGCGTAGGATGGAGGACATGAGGAGGGAGACGGAGAGGCTGAAGAACAGACCCTGTCCTCCACAGACCCCCATGGTCCCACCAAGCCCCCCTCTGCAGGACAGTGGCCTGATGAGACCTGCGGGGGGTAAGAGATACACCACACACTTTATGAGCTATTCAAAAAATGTGCAAAGCTTAATGACATTTATGAATAGGAAACTATTTTTACACCTGAATATAATCTTGTTATGAATGAATCTTGTTATGAATTCTTATGAATGTATTTGGTGACTCTAACTGAATGATGATGGATTAATTGGAGCTGAGAAATGATGCATAAATGTCATGTATGTGTGGAATACCATGCACATATAGAGCCACACATAATTCCAGTGTTTTGCACAGGAACAGGGGTCCCGTGTGAGTGTTTGTTTCTGTACGCTGCTTGCAGAAACAGAGATAAAGCTGATAAATAATCAGCTTTATTGGCCAAGTATGTGTCCATATAGAAGGAATTTGACTCTGGTTTCCATTGCTATCAATGTACATGCACAGAAATTGACATACAGCAAACATAAACATTAACCTTTAACTACTAAAGCTCAGGTTCCTCCGGACACCATCTCTTCCTTCATAAACCCCCCTAAAGACAGCAGGGGAATAAAGTGTGTGCATCCTCTAATGTTGCATGTACATCTTTGTGTGTGTTTGTGAGGTTAATGTTTTGGTTGCCCCCATTAGTATGCAGAGACATACGGCTCAGGTTTCTGCTCCCCGCCTGCATTTAGGGGCGATGGTGGCAGGCCAGGCCAGAGAGGGTCGGCTCAGTATTTATGAGCAGATCCTGCCGCAGCTTTCTTTATGACCAGTGTTTCCCTCTGCATGACGAGCAGGGCGCGAATAGCCTGATTGGGAAGTGGAGGAGGGAGCGGCTGAAATGTGATGCACGCTCTGGAAGTGGTGGTTCCGTGCCAGGGTCTCATCTCAGGGCTTTTGATGACGCCTGGTGGGTCAGAGCAGTGGGGATGGAGGGGGGGATTAAAGGGGCTGCACAGATCTAGGGAGTTATCGTGGAGCCAGTGAGGTTAAGCTCTGGTATTCTGTGTGTTTGCAGTAGCCAAACATCCGTCTAATTAGCCTCCGTGCTCGTCTTTTCACCCACCATCTCCTGTTGGTCACCATCCCCCTTTTCTTCTCTCAGTTAAGCCATCACTCTCTCTTCACCCTCTTGGCTCTCAGAGTGTTCTGCTACTGCCCGTAAATCCTTCCCCGTCCACCAGACATCCCTTCTCCCTCTGTGTCAGGAGAGCTTACATACTCATACCTTCTGCATACTCCAGGTGATCTGTTTAGCTCCTCGTGTTTGCACCTGCAGAGTGAAATACACAGCGAGGGCCCCTCAGGGTGAGAGAGGCAGATGTAGAATAGATCACAGAGGACCACATGCTGAACCACAGAGAGAGAGAGAGAGAGAGAGGAGTTACAAGTCAAAGCGCTTTTGGCAAAGTTTGTACAGGAAATTATTTATAAGTTTACAACTCAAGCAGTGGTTATGACCTCCAGTATCAACTGCCTCTCAAAATATATGAGCTGATATATTGCAATGTTATTTTTTGACTTTGAAGCCGCAAGCCGGCGAGCCTTTACGCTAATTGAAGACCTGGCATGTGCTCAAAGCAGAACTATAGCAACAGTAAACGGTGTGGGCTGAAAACATTCAACAGTACTCAAAAGAAAATGATTATAAAACCACGGGGGCCACATTCACAGACATTAATGTGTTATAGTCAGAGCATTTAGCCCATTACCAAAACATAATTAGTTTCACCATTAGTTTCCTGAATGGGCAGCCAGCAGGAAATACAGTCATAAATAGTGTTTAATTAACTAAAAGTATGTTTCAATCAATGTGCATATCATGCAGCAGGTAGAGGGACTAAATGGACAGACTGATGGCTGATTTTAAGTTCAATTTAAATGTGTAAATTTCTTCCATTTCTTGATTATACACTGCACCCTGAATTACGAATACGGGGTAAAAAAAAAATACCCAGATGCAAAATGTTTCATGACAACAATATAATGGGAATGCTGAATTGAACTTTGTGGGAGGATGGACCCAAATAAGATCCAACAGCTCTGCTGAGCTCTGTAAGCAGGGGCTGATTAGGCCGCTGTCTCCTCTGGCTGAGCCTCCTCTGGGAAATTAAGACCTGTCTGCTCTGTGAGGTTTATGGTATTCTGCTCAGTGACATCCCAAACAAAGAGGCAGGATATGAGGCCACATATGGCACCCCCATACACACACACACACACACACTGGGGAAAAGACAGTAAGAGAAAGTGTCTGTTAACCTGTGATGATGATGATGATGAATGTCTGTGTCCTGTGGGAACAGCCTCACAGCAAACCCCCTAAAAACACCACTGACCTTTCTCTTTACACACTTTTAAATGGGCTCAACCCTTTTATCTCTAACTTTCCCCGTGTCACCGGTATTCATCATCTGCCCCATTACCATCCTCCCTCTCCTCCTCATCAACGCCAAGAATCAACATCAGCTTCCAGATGCTGCCGCTTAATGTTCTCTGCATCATTAGAGCTCATTATGCGCCTGGAATCGCCGGACACACACTGCACGTGCAAGAGCACAGCAGGCACGTGCTCACACACATACAAACAGTCACCCATGGACGCAGGTACACAAACGCATACTTTTCATAATAAACGTGATTGAAAAGCTCATTTTTCTGTTGTAAACACCACCATGTTTGTATCGCCAAGCCTGTGAGGAGTATACAGTTTACAGACATTGTTTGACATTGTTTATTTCGCACAGTAATGGTTTCAGGAAGGAGCCAAGTGGGAAAATAAGCACAGGGTCGGGGGGTAAATGGGGAGGAACAAGAGGGGGAATGAATTAAGGAGATGAAAGAGAAGAGAAGGGCTGATACCTGACAGTGATACATGGGAAGAAGGGCAAAGCGACTCGTTTGAAGTTTTGAGGACGTGACGTTGACAGTGCCGGGGTGGGATGGGTGTCATATGTGTCTGTTGTGGTCGTCCAATCTAGCGACAGGCTGACTCCGGCGCAGCTGGGAATCCATTCAGGGGTGTTTGTTTCCTGCTGTCACATTCCCTGCTGTCAGTATTGCCATAGCTAACGTTTGGGTACACAAACACTCTCTTGACTATTGTACGCCGCATGTGAGATCACTAAACTGTGTGTGTGTGTGTTTAGGTTCCAATCCGATGTCTCACCTGATGACCAGGCCCAACAGGCAGGGAGACAGCAGCAGTTTGAGAGGTGGGACACACGTGGTTTTCTGAAGAATCACCTCCACCTATAACTGTTTCTTATCCAGCTAAATCCATGTGTCCATCTGTCCCTGTCAGACTCAGCGTGGCAGTACGTACCTCCAGGCTTCCAGGAGCTGAAGGCCGAGGTGACGGAGGTTCCCGCTCCAGACGGATCTGAGGACAACACAGGTCTCTGTTTGAAATATTCTTGTTTATTTCTCCCTAACAGGCCCTAAAGCATAACACACAATGAATGTAAACAGAATCAGCCTGGTCTCACTCCGAGGGCATCAAATACCAACACTTGGGCAGTGACTCTCGGCGCCTTGATACCAACGCACAAGACACCCTTTAGCGTCTGTATCCGGGCTTTTCAAATAACTCCAATATAAACCCAACAATTTTAGACCCTTGGAACAACGGACGTAGTATAAAGAGCGAGAAAGTCCACTAAGGGCAGGAGGCAGAGGTGGTGGATGGGTTAAACAAACACAGGACTTTTACTCAGGGGACCGGTGTTCGTGTCTCGTGTGAAAACAAGTTGAGTGATTTTTACGACGCTGCTACGCCACTGAGTCACATAACGTTACGTCCGTAGCTTGCATTACATTACAAGCGTACTTATTTGAAGACAAACCATGATCTTTTTTTCTAACCCTAATGAAGTAGTTTTGTTGCCTAAACGTAACCGCCATGTTTCACAACGTTAACCACGCACAAACCTTCTGCAAGATACTATCCAAAAGGCTGGCCCCCGGCTTCTGCCAAAGTGGCAAACTATGACGAGTAGGGATGATATCACGTTGGAAAACACCACATGGCACCTTTAAGATCAAATCTGTGTGTAGGAGAAGTTTCAAAAAAATATATTCAACTACATCGCACTCAGTCAGCGAAGATGTAAAGAACACATATTCTGTAGTTAAAGAGCGAAAACTTGCAAACACACCGGTTCAGTCCTTTAAAACTCAGTCCTGGCAGCTCATACCCCTCTCACTCACCCTTTCTCCCCTCTCCCTCCTCCATCTGACCTGGCAAACATGACACTCAGCCCCATGCTGACAGCCTCAAAGCAAATACTGCTATTAATACTGCAGCATTTGGGGCGAGAATACCGGAGTCATGCCAATCGGAAGGAATGAGGGCCTGCCCGAGTTTCACGTTTGTCTCGTAAATGTAAAGGGAAAGCACCCCTAACGAGGATGTCACACACACTGCCAACTCCCTCCCTCCTGTTAACCACAACATAGCTAATGATTGGCTCTCTGCAGGTTTGATTGTTTTGGGGGATCGTGAAAACACGTCAAGGCAAACAAGTCATATTACCGCGTCTAAGGGAAGCTGCATGGCAATGGGTGTATTTATAATACATATTCCTATCTAACCCTTAATCCGGCGCTGCGTCCTGGACCTGAGAGCAACGGTGTATTTTAGGAGGTGGTAAATATAAAGCCTGCCTTATCGTTTTCCACAGTAAGACAAGCAGCGCATGAGTCCCTGCCCAGGATGAGGTGTAGCCCCAGTTGCTGCTCTGATGCTGGTGACTCAGACAACAGTTGAGGCTAACAGAGAAGTCAGTCAGCATCTCTAGACCTGCTGTCTGCCTCCATGATGGGAAATCATGACCTCATCATACCCCTGACCAGCGATCGGATGACCTCCATTGCCCCACAGACATGAAAATGTAGACACCCTTTGACGTATACCAGGTCATTTCTGACCTGAAGTGACCTTAAGTCAGAAAAACGACTTTAAAAGAACAGCATTTAGGGCGATCTATTGGCAGAAATATAATATAATATAATAATAAGTATGTTTTCTTTAGTGTATAATCCCCTGAAAACAAGAATCGTTGTGCTTTTGTTAGCTTAGAATGAGCCGTTTATATCTACATACGGAGCGGGTCCCCTTCTACAGTAGCCCAGAACGGACAAACCAAACATTGACTCTAGATGGGCCATTGACGTCTTCACGTCGGCCACCGTCGTTCCCTTACAAGCTTGGCCAGCCCGTTCTCATTCCCAGGGCGGGAATGGGTCCAACAAACACAAGGCTTTCATCCGGGAGACCTCTGTTCATGTCCCGTGCGTTGCGTTTCACTTTCACTTCATAATGAGCTGTTTGTACGTGTCCTATGTTCACAACGTCCAGTCACATTTGCACTGTTAAAACTTAGATATTTTAAGTCAACCATGTTTTCCTGAACCGAACTAAATGGTTTTGTTGCCTAAAAATAAGCAAGTGGTTTTGTTTAATTCACAACATTAAACACGTGTTTACTGAAAAGCGACGCCAAGGAGTCTGACGAAGCGTTAGTATGTGATGCGTTGGGATGAGAACGTGTTGGCTCGGCACGCGGGAGAAGTTGGTCGCAATGCTGCCAGATCCTACACGCTGCACCTTTAAAGAAAAATTAGATTTGATTTGAGGATGATTGTTTCCCCAACCTTAGACCTAACCCCAACCAGTCATCTCTGTGACACCTACAGGAAACATTATTTGAAGGGGAAACAGACATAAGACCCGTTAATGGAAAATAGGGAAACCCACCTGCAACAGTCAGCATATTTCATCTTGTAGGGATTCAAAGCTCTTGCTTTTCACATAATCTCTATAAACAGTTTCTGCACTGTAGAATTGAGACGAGTTTGGTATCGGAAGCGTTCTGGTTTCCGTTTGTAATCCGAGTAGTATTGACCAATCACGTTTGAGCGGGCTTTAGTTGAATGCAGAGAAACAGTCTGTGGGGAGAGCAAATGAGGCAGAATGCATTGGCCGAAATGCAATGTCTGAACCCACCGGCTATCTCTATTTGTGTAACAATCCGGTCAAACACGTTGTCTCGTAACTATCGGACTGTAAACAATAAGCAGCACACAGAAACGGAATAACCGAACATCCGTTGGCTACACCGGAACTCCAGAAATACAGTATAGCCCCTTTGCCCCCAGATGCTTATCTGTCGTTAAACAGCTGATGGGTTCTGAGATTGCTTTTCACATATTCAGATCTGAACGGTCATGATTATATCAAATATTAGATTTATTTTAACGTGTCTCACAAATCTTTTCATCCCTTCCTCTCCTTCCAGGTTGTGGGGAGTTGGTTTCAGTCGGTGACCCGGTCACTCACAGGAAGGCGGACAACATAGCAGGTAAATATGGAGTTTGGATGCAGGACCCCGAGGCCGTCTCCCCTTATGGACCGGACATGGTCTGGCGCATCGACACCATCGGCTCTGACGTCCGGCAGCTGTTTGGGTATGACGACATGGAGCAACTCTCTAAAGGCTTCCCATCCAAGGTCGGTGTCGCAAGGATTATATTAATTCATGGGAATAAGCCAAAAGATCATTCCTAGTATTTATTGTCATGTTTTCTCATAACAGGTCCTGATGCTGCCGGAGCTGGTGGAGAGCACCGGTGCCACTCTGTACCGAGGCTCTCTGTATTACCAGAGACGTCGCAGCCGCTCCATCATCCGCTTCGACCTGGCCTCCGAGACCACCGCAGCCCGCCGTGACCTCCCCCACGCCGGCTTCCACGGCCAGTTCCCTTACTCCTGGGGCGGCTACACGGACATCGACCTCTCCGTGGACGAGCAGGGCCTGTGGGCCGTCTACTCCACCAACAAGGCCAAGGGAGCCATCGTGATGTCGCAGCTCGATCCGCACAGTCTGGAGGTGAAGAGGAGCTGGGAGACCAACATAAGGAAGCTCTCCGTGGCCAACTCCTTCATCATCTGCGGCAAGCTGTACACCGTGGCCAGCTACACGTCGCCCGACACCGTCATCAACTACGTGTACGACACTAAAACCAGCCAAGGGAAGTCCGTGGCCATCCCCTTCAGGAACAAGTACCGCTACAACAGCATGATCGACTACAATCTGGCTCAGAGGAAGCTGTTCGCTTGGGACAACTTCCACATGGTGTCCTATGACATCAGGCTGGGGCGCCAGCAGCCGGCCAACTAAGGCCGCCATGATGACTGTTGAAAAGTGACATTTTGCTCACCTGTTCCTGCTTCAAAGACTCAGCTTTAGAGCATAATGTGTGTGGTAGTATTAGTAGTTATAACACCATCAGTATCAACATGTAGAAGAGCCGAACTACCAAACTCCAAAGTGAAATGAAGACGTTAGAGGAACAGCGTCCCCCACGTGTGCTTTTTTTTTTTTTTCTCCAGTGGGAGGGCTTTACTGTGGCACATGTTTTTAGAGGAATTATTTTTGTACTGCCTTTAATTCAGATGTATGATTTCGTTGTTTTCTTGATAAGCTATATATATATTTGAGGACTGAAAGATGAAAGAATATTATAAGCTAAGTGGGATAATTACAATACACTTTAATTAAATCACAAACTCCCGTGGTACTACACGCCCTACAGTGTTTCACCAGTCAACATCTTCTATTAAATAAACTGCTCTCTCACTCAGCATGTATTGAATATTGCATGTACACTGTAGTCAACATAATGACGTAATGTTCAAAATCATGAAATAAACTTCTTCCTAAATTACAGTTTGTGTTGGCTATACTTCAGAGTTATTTATACCACTTCATAAAGGGTTTGTAAGCTGTAAATAATACCGTTATTAATGGTTAAAAAAAACCTATACATCACTGGTTACTGACAAATGAAAACTATGTATCCCAAGATCTGGTGATTGAACACTTTTTCAATCTCTTTCTCCTTCAGCTAAATAAAAAAAAATGCATTGTCACCAGTGTTGAAAGTATTCAGATCATTACTTCAGTAAAAGTACTAAAACCACACTGTGAAGATACTCCACTAAAACTCTCAGATTAATGTGGAGTAAACAGTATAACATTTATATATTTACCTCTGAGATGTAGTGGTGTAGAAGTATAAAGCTGCATAAAATGTAAATAAATAAAGTCAAGCCATGAAATAAATTATGAATTAAAGGGTCAACACTTTCTAATAAGATATCAGAATAAGTTATGAAGTCATGTGGTTACTTTATAAATGTTAATAGGTCATCAATAAATTGATATAATTCCTCAAGTCTGCAGATATAAATTTCAATAAGTTGCTAATAAATGTATTGAACACCAGCGGCCCTAAAAAGACGAAGAAAGTGTGCTGCAGGTGGAGGATAAACACCGGCCAAAACCTGGCAATGCAAACATTGTTCCTCTTAATTGCTAATGAGCAGCCGTGGAAGAAGTACTCTGATCTTTTTCTTAATTAAAGTATTAATACCACAGTATAGAAATACTCCGCTGCAAGTAAAAGTCCTGCATTCAAATATCTTAGAAGTAAAAGTACAAAAGTATTAGCATCAAATATATACTTAAAATTAAAGTACTTGTTGTGCAGAATTGTCCCTTTCAGAGAGTTTATATTATTGGAATATTATTACTGATGCTTTAACATGTTAGCAGCATTTTAATGTGACAGCATTTTAACTACTTTATCTACTGTTGGATAGTTTAATCTGCAGCACAGTATTTTATAAAAATGATCACGTTTTTTGTTTGTAGAATCTTAATCTGTAAAGTAACTAAAGCTGTCGGATAAATGTAGTGGAGCAGAAAGTACAATATTTACCTCTGAGATGTAGTGGAGTAGAAGTATAAAGTAGCATAAAATTGAAATACTCAAGTAAAGAAAAAGTACCACAAAATTGCACTTCCGTACAGTACTTGAGTAAACGTACTTAGTTGCTTTCCACCACTGATAAGAGCATTAGTAAACAGTTTATTAAACCATTGACAAAGCCATTTGTTACCTTATAAACATTTTAAAAAGGGCACCACATTTGAATGTGGTAGCCAAGTATTGCCTTACAAGATACCCTTATCCAAGTACTCTGAAATTAAGTGCTGTAGCGACACCTAGTGGTGAGACGTAATCCGTGCTGAGTCTGATGTCAAGCAAAATAGAAAGAGTGGAAGACGTCTTCAAGTACAAACCAGACATGACTGAAAACATCTCAACAGTATATTATTTTATTAGTTTCTGTAACCAAACCAAGAGAATGTAAATAAGACCGTACATATTTTAATACAGCGATGAAACCCCTGTACAAGTTCAACAAAAAAAACAAAACAAAGAAAAATAATAAATCATTACCCTCCCTCCCTCATCCATCCTCCAAAGCAAGGACTCTTCCCCCGGCTAGGGGTAGAGGTAAGGACGCCCTCCCCACCTCAGGGTGCATACTACTGTACATTTCTGAAGGGACCCTTGTCATCACCACAACCCCGAGATGAAAGCATTGTGGGTGGGACAGCCAGCGGAGGTGAGGCAGAGACAGAAAACAGCACTGATTGCTCTCATCGGTAAAAGACAACTAAACGATAAGTGTCCTTCTGCCCAAACACTTCTCAACTTGAGGCTTCTTTTTTTTTCCTTGTTCTCTGTCCTGTTCTTGTTCGCCAACTCTTCGCGAGGGTTGACGTACACACACACACTCAAAAGAGTTTTCTACCGTTTCAACTCCTCACCGTTTCTATTCCTCTAAATAGCCCTATCCTGCAGCTATACTCTAGCTAAGGGCACTGAAATCAGTCAATAGCAGCAGGTCTGGGTGCTTTACAGTGAAGTGCGTATAGGTGTGTGTTTGTGTGACAGCAAGGATGGGTGAGAGGAAGCAGTGTAAGGGGTGTGTGACAGTAGCTGTATGTAGTGATCATACATCGTCCGTGTAATCCTGTACGTCCAATCAAAACTCCTAAAATCCTAAAGGCTGTGACATCATCTCTGCGCTGCTTTAACCTTTGGCTAAATATACAGGAGAGTCCAGCTACGAGCTTTCCCCCCCCGGTTTGAACCACAAACACACACCCCCGACACACACACATCCCGACAGTAATTCTCAGGCAAGGAGATGAGAGCAGAAGGCAGGAGCAAACGCTCACAGGCAGACTAATCAATAAATCAATCATTAATTTCAATCAACTGCTGTATTTTTCACATTTCCATTCTGGTAAAAACAAAACAAAAAAAATGACGAGAATTTCTGATTTGCTGTGCGGTAACCGTGGATGAAATGTGAGTGTGGTAATGAGGTGCATTTCCACGTGCACATATCGCTGGATTAGTTATGACGGGAGATTGGGCAACAAAAAAGTGTGCTTCACTAAAATGACATCTCCTTAACAAGATTGTTCCGACTACAAAAAACAAAACTGATTCATTCTTTCATTAACAAAACAGGTTTCTCCTATAATATGCGTGATCCTATTTGGGGGGGAAAGAAAAAATAAAATACAGAAATCAAAGAGCTATATAAAAAAAAAAAATAAAAAAAAAAAAAATGGCAAACTCAGCAGCAAATCTCATTTCAAATTTTCTCTTTTTCCAACTCTCCTCTTATCTACCGTCTCAGTAGATCTCTATGGAACAACTTGTGCAGCCATATTATCGGCATCTAAATATGATGGAAGAATCCAACTCAAACGCCGCCACCTACAGTGGGACGAGATAGGGGAAGAAAGAAGAGGATTATGTATACGCAGGACAGCGCCTACTCTCAGTAACCACTACCATCGACTCATCCTCCTCCCCCCACACTGTCCCCCCCAGGGCTGATATGAGGTGGTGACTGAGTGAATGGGGCTAGATTCACGCTTCCTCTCTTCCATCCTTTCATATTGTCATCTGAAGAGGTTCGCCAGCTCTTTACTTGCCCTCTTCTGGTTTGATGGCCTGCGGTTTTATGGGGCCAGTCCGAATGGGCTTGGCCGTGGAGATGGGGGGTTTGTCAGAATCGGGGCGGTCGCCCATCACCTGGTGGTTCGGAGCAGGCGCGTCGAGTTGGGGTTTCACCACCTGATCAAGCCGAGACACTTTGCTGACTTGCGGGGCTTTGAGTTGCTGCTGTTGCTGATCTGAGAAGAACTTATGAGTGGACTGGAGCACCTCAGCCCGCTGCTTTGCCTGAAGAGGGATAGAGAAAAAAAAAAATCAAATCAGCCAAGACACCCATCACTGAAAGATTATCACATCATCTGACCGACCAGTTAACAGGCAAGTCCATCAGCTACAGAATGATATAAAAACAAAAAAAAAACAATGGACCCGCCCTTTAATAAAACAGATGCACAGAATCAGCAGATAAAATAGGAAACCAGACCTTTAGGTCCTGTTCAGCCTTCATAGCGGCCTGTGTGCCTCTTGGAGCAAGCGAGGGAACAGGAGGTCCTCGGGGAGGGTGCTGAGGGTGTTGAGGGTGTTGAGGGTGCTGAGGGTGCTGAGGGTGCTGAGGATGTTGAGGGTGTTGAGGGTGCTGAGGGTGTTGAGGGTGTTGAGGGTGCTGAGGGTGTTGAGGGTGCTGGCTGTGCTGCGGGTGCTGAGGTCGGGGATGGGGCATGAGACCACCACCCATATTGGGTGACATCGGAGGGCCCATGGGAGAGCGCTGGACACCTCCAGCGAACGAGTTAATGTGAGGAGGTCGAACCAGAGGAGAGACGATGTTGGGCTGAGACAGAATCTGAAATGAAGAGGAACAAACATGGTTGAATTTCATGCTAATATATAACAGATATATAAAACACAATCAAAATACAGGTGTTGTGATTATTACTCTACCTGTGGGTTGAACTGGCCGGGGAAGTGCTGCGTCATTCTCATGCCAGCAGAGCTCGCCTGAAACTGCTTCTGGTACAGCATGCTGTTGATCTTACTGGACTGGCTGCTCGGAGACGTTGAGCTGGCCCTGCAGGCAGAGAGGAGCAGGAAACAATAAACCATGTGTATAAAGTGCATCACAATGACACATGATTAACCACACTAGATATATTGTTGACTTTGGTCTGTGTAGCAATAAACATCTTCTGAATAAAAGCATGACAGGGAGCATTTCCTTGCAAGGACTAGCCACTTTGAGCTTTGGTGCTGCTTGTGTATAAACATACAGGGGTGGAAAGTAACTAAACATGTGATCAGTTTATAAAATATGATACTGTGCTACAGATTAAACTATGCAACAGTACATAAAGTAGAAGTAAAATATGCTCAACTTCCACCAGCTGTCACTAAAAAGCATCAGTAATAATATGACATATAATAATATAAACTCTGTTGAAAGGGAAGATTTTGCCAAACAAGTACTTTTACTTTAAAGAGTAAATGTGTATGTGAATTTATGGGTGGTACCTGTAATGGCTGGAGGTGGGTGTGGTGCTTCTGGCACCGATAGGAGGGGTTCCGGGCTTCACATCCATCCCACTGCCAAAGAGTTTCAGATCCATGTCCATCTGCAAAATTTCAACACAAAACTGTTACAACTGTGTCTGAGACAGGGTTATTATCGTAAACTAAAATGGAAAATAAGTAAATTCACAACACGCACGCTGAAAACTAACAAAACTATTATAACCTTGATCTGAGAGTCACACACGCACACACTGCAGTACCTTGCTGGTGGGAGGCTGCATCATGCTGTGGTTGGGGCCCATGATGCCTCGGTATGGATTGGAGACCGGGGGCTGTCGGTTGATGTTGGGGGGCTGCACCTGGGGAGGAGTGGGAGGCAGCGCCAGGAGGGGCTGACCTCCACCCGAGCCAAAGTTTGACAGGGACAGCTGGGAGCTGGACAGAGGGACGGTCACCTGGAGACAGATTAAGACACACAAATGTTACAAATGGTCAAATCATTGATTCACCAATTCATCAATAAACAGAAAGTTGTGCTTCTGGAAACTGAAACAAGACAGGCTATGTAAGAGGTTTATAAACATTATGTTTTGTTTTGTCATGTAGGTTACCTGTTGCATCGCAGAACTGGGCGACTGAGTGTTGCTATAGTAGCTACTCTGGCCGTGTTGTTGCACCTGCCCCGAGTACATGTTTGAATGCTGACTCATCCCCTGTCGAGCCTGAGCCAAAGACAACTATGTCAGATGGAACATATACAAAATGAATAACATAAATGTCAATATGAAATGTAGTCAATATCATAAGGCAGAGTACCACAATTCTTGTGAGCAGACTGGTCACAGGATTATTATAGTAAACTAAAACAAAAATAAGCAGTGAAAACTTTCTAACTAAACTAAAACTAAATAAAAATGATATCGTTGAAGAAAAACTAAACTGAAACAATACTGCCTGGGTAAAAAACAAATAAAAATAAAATAAAAATGAACGTAAATTCAGGAGAGCATGAATTTCCATCAACTCTCATGACAAATTGGACGGACTTGACACTCCAGGATATGACACTATGTCACAACTGCATCAATAAAGTAACTTGAAGATTAAACATTATGGCCATTCCTACACAGCCATGCATTTTTTATGTAACTACATACTTCTGAGACATTATAGCTGGCTCTAACAAAAACAAGCTAAATCTAAATATATATAAATACTCAAACTAAACCTTTCTGAAAAACTGAAACTAGCAAACCCATTATGAAAACTAACTAAAACTAAACTAAAATGAAATAGAAAAGTCAAAAATAAAATTTAAATAAAAGTAATTGAAAATTCTATTATAACTATAATTATTATAACATGTCTGGTTACCTGCAGCAGGTGTGTGTCAATGAGCTGTGAGCCTCCCATGCCAGAGGGCTGGTTGAGCTGCGGCTCAAACAGAATGGGAATGTGCTGTTGGGAGGAGGCCTGCTGATAGGCCAGACTAGACTGAGGCTTGCCCAGGTCAGATGCCTGCACGCCGGCATAGCTGTGCAGAGACGGCCCTGACAGCATCATGGAGGGCTGCGACAGGCTGCTCTGCATGAACGCCTGCTGAGACCTGAGGAAGCATCAGGACATAAGATCAGATGAGAGGACAACGGTACCTCACAATAGGGATACTAGCGCTTCAGCAGTACTGTGTCTTTCAGCCATAGAAATAGAATAGGAGTACAACGGACATTCACATTCAAATCAACGTAGCAGGATGGTCAGAGCGATGGACATTTTTATGTGTATCGTTGTAGCGGGCTAACTTCCGTATAAACTAAACTGACTTACGACAAGTTGCGGACTCACTGAGGAGAGGTTTTGCAGTAACGACTAAAACGAGCAGTGGAGTAGTAACGTTACGAAGCACAGAGACCCAGAGGAACTGAGTAAAATTTAACAACTTAATGCTTCATCCTCACACTCTTATCAAAGCGTAGGAAGCTAGCTAACTATCTTGCCAGTTCCGCCATGCTTTAATGCTGCACTGATTACAGAACAACGGGCTGGTGACCAATGGCAGCGCTGGGTCTAACGGTCCCTCCGCCTCACTGCTGCTCTTGAGAAGGACAAGCTACCGGCGAGCTGCGACCATACTTTACGGCCCCACTGACGTGTTTCTTTTGTAATAGTCAAATAACCATGGAAAACAGTTCAATGTCTGTTCTTCTCCTATTCTTTTTCTCTGGTTTCAGATGTTTTGGAGCAGAGAACCGAATACTTGTGCAGTGTTGTGCGTTACCTGTAAGGCTGCAGCGAGGAGCTGAACAGGTCCTGTGGCTGGGAGACTGGAGGACCAGTGCTGAGTCCCAGCTGAGCCTGGTGGGTGTGTTGGTGTTGGTGTTGATGTTGGTGTTGGTGTTGATGCTGATGTTGGTGTTGATGTTGTGGCTGACCTTGCAGTGGAGCGTAGATAGGGATGGGAATCTGCTGCACTGCTGTTGGCTATAAGGTGGAGAAACACAGACAGACAGGTAGTTTTACCTCGAACATTATAAAAACATTCCTGCAGCATGTTACTGACTAACAGAAAATCCTACCTGCGAGAGGCCGGGCTGGAAGCCTTGCTGCTGAGCCAGGGAGGGAGGTGCCAAGCGAGGGTGGGGGGTACTGAAGAGGTGGCTAGTGTCCATGTAGAAAGCTGGAATCTGAGCTGCAGAACCTCAACATACAAGGTTTAAATATTAGAGATTACAAACATAGTGAAAATATCAGGGCTATAACAACACAGAGGTTGGTGTTCAAATTTGATGTTAAAAACATCGATAGATGAATATGTTCAACTGTTTCCACTTAAATCATTTGAATGCCAACATGTGTAATATAACTAACATCACAGTTCAGTGCCATGTGTCTCTCACCTGCTGCAGACTGAGAGACGTACACCTGTGGGGTCTGCTGTTGCTGGGGCAGGAGGGTAGGCACACAGCCCAACTGAGAGAAGCTGCTGCTACTACTGCTACTGCTGGACGAGGACAGACTTCCACCCTGCAGTTGTTGGGGCTTCACCTTACAGATGTTAGGGGGGTCAGAGGCTGTGGTGGTCTTGGTGCTGAGAGCCGACGTTGTATAGGTACCAGAACCTGCATGGGTGGAGATAATCACATGGTGAATACAATGGATCATAATAGATGCCTGGAAGTGTGCAGTAGAATGTCAGAGAAGCGTCGAGGTAAACAAGGCGTCAACACACAGTACTGTTAGAGATATACAGAAGATGTTAAAAGGGATAGTTTGGGTGTCAATATCAGTTTAAGTGTACGCTATATTTAGAATATTTTCACCGCTTTACCTTGCCGTCAGACCGTCCTTTCTGACAGGGGACTGAAGCAGTTATCTATGCTCTCTTCAAAACCACCTACATTGTAGAACACGGGAGTTGCTCGTCAATGGAGCCTGGTGGCTTCGAAGAGAGTATAGATAGAGAATGGCTTCAGTTCCCTGTCGGAGAGGGCTGTCTGACGGCAAGGTTAAGTGGTGAAAATAAATATAGCGTATACTTAAACTGATATAGATTTATTTTAGGTGGCTAAAATATGTTTTCTGCTGCCCCGTCCACAGCAGTACATTACTTTGCTCCCGTGCTGGCACTCCTGTCTGCTTCTCCAAACTGGGGGCGTGCCGACCATCATCTACTGTAGGTAATACAATGACTATGGATAAGTACCTCATATAACCCTACTTCAAAACATCTGAACTACCTCTTTAACTGGGAGTTATGTTACCTGACAGTGAGGTGCTGGGGGTAACAGAAGCCACAGGGATCTGCGGCATGGAGGCTGAGGAGAAGGTGGAGTACGAGGATGCACAGGAGGTGATGGGGGAGGAAGAGGAAGTGACCGGAGAATTCTTCTCCAGACTTGGTGAGTTCTCCCACGCCTTACGAGCCGATTCCATCTGAAGAGGAGACACAGAAAGAGTGTTTAGGTAATGTTTCACTGAAATTTTGCGTAGAAGTACAGCCCACGCCAGGCAACATTACTTTCTCTGGGTACCTTTAGTGTTAGGTCAACAGTAGCAGGGGAGACGGTGCTGAGGTTGGAGCTCTGCTGCAGGGTCTCTCGTCGAGGAAGGGGCAATGAGTGGGGTAACGCCACCTGAAACACATCAAAATAACCCCAAAGCAGTCTTTAAAATAATACCAAGAGTATTTTATTATGGCACAGATGTGTGCTCTTTTCAATTTAACCCTCAGAGACCCACAATAGACATTTTTTTGTGTTTTTTCAAGGGGTCTTTAAGGGAAGATAGCAGGTCAACAGTGGATGTCACATAAAAGTGGTGTACATCATCTGAAAACTGTGAACCTGAAGATTAATTTGAGATGCAGCTCAGCACTGGGTGTCAAATTGTTCTAGTCATAAATCAGAAATATTAAAATCCACCATTTTAGAATAGGCAAAAATAACAGTTATACTGCATTTTAGAAACTGCATGGGATTATCATCAAGTGGGCATGTCTGTAAAGGGGAGACTTGTGGGTACCCATAGAACCCATGTTCATTCACACATCTTGAGGTCAGAGATCATGGGACCCCTTTGAAAATGGTCATGCCAGTTTTTCTTTGCCCAGATTTTGCCTTACTTTGGAGCATTATTTAGCCCCCTTCCTCTCAAGCAGTGGATTCCTTAGGTTTTCTAGATTCATATGATATCTGTACCGTCACTCTAGCTCTAAAACTGAACCTGCTAGAGCCTCTGAAAGACAGTTAAGTTAAAAAGAAAGCTGTACAAAATAAGGATGTGTACTCACACTTGCCACCAAACTCTCTTCTATTTTGTTCACTCCTGTAGGAACACTGTCAGCCAGTGAGGAGGAGGGGGTGGTGTAGTCAGTGACGGACTCCTGAGAGGGAAAGACATAAATTCAGTATACACAATAACATGTTATACTGCAGCAATATACTTTTTATTGTTCTCTGTACAGGGTTCAGGGTGTATTAGCAGCCTAGAGGTACAACGATTGCTTCGCTCAATCCAGCTATCATAAAAGTATGATAAAAGAAAATACAGCCTAGCTGTGCAGTCATGTGACACTGACATACCTTAGAGATACTGTTGTATTCTACTGAAGGGACGGTGATCATGCACTCGATGTCTCCTCCCAGCTCTGGTACTGTGGGGTCACTGGTGGGAGGACTGGAGTCTGTGGCTCTACTGACGCCTCCTCCAGGAACTCCTCCCTCCATCCCCTCGCCTTCTCCTCCACGTGCGTCTTTGGCCTTGCGGTTCTTTAAAGAGCGCTCTTTACCGATGGGACCTGGCTTGTACTCCTTGGTTTCCATTGGTTCCATTTCAGGAAGCTGGAGGGGGATTAAACAAGAATTAATGGGAATCCGTGTTGTTGTTCAAACCGCTTAGAAACAATGAGCTTCCTCCACAGCTGACTTACCTTCTGTGTTTTGATTGGGCCAGCTCGAGGTTGTTTCTGTCTCTGTTCTTTGGGAGCAGGTAGTTTGTTGTCAGAGACGGTTTCTAGCAACGCTGGAACTCCGTCGCTGTCTGTGCTGCCTGCAGATGACGGCGCTCCAAACTGAATACTGTCTATTGCCAATTCCACACTGCCTTCTGATCCAAGCTTCACACCCTGAAACAACACATTCAAGGTTTGTCATTTTGCAAAAAGGATCATACACTATATATATATATAAAAGATGAGATGGACGTATTCAACATACCTCAGAGGAGACAGTGCCAGTAAAGGAGGTAAGAGGTTTGTTCCAGGCACTCACAGAAGGTGGCTGGGGAGGGCTGATTGGACCAACTGGAATAAACACACATTACATATTTTAGACAAGAGCTTGCCGATGAATTCACTCCTGCATCACAACGAGAAAGAATTGACTTATCTACTCACGCTTCTTGACATCGGGAAGGACAATGGGGCCCGCTACCTTGTTCTCCCACAGTTCTGTACCCAGAGTGCTGTGTGTCTGTGCAGGTGGCGGGGGTAGGCTCTTTGAGGTAAAGTCCACAATGACGGGGGGGATGGAGGGCAGTGGAGCCACCGTTCCTTCCAGTGTCTGAGGGGATGCAGCTGGCTGGGAGGGGGGAAGGTGGGGATGCTGGGGAACAGAAATAGGGGGTTGCTGTTGGGCTTGAGGTGTGGGAGTTACAGGAGGCTGAGACTGTGAGGCCTGCTGTTGTTGCTGCTGCTGCTGCTGTTGTTGTTGCTGCTGCTGTTGCTGCTGCTGTTGTTGTTGTTGCTGCTGCTGCTGTTGTTGTTGCGATGACTGCTTTTTAGCAAATCTTGGCGGCAGCTTTCCTCCGCCTCCTCTGCCCTTCTCACCAGAGCCTTTTTTACTCCAGTTCTGTAGGAGCACAGTAGAGGTATAGCTCATTATTGAAGTATTGCATTGCTGTTTTAGTTAAACCATGTGGTGCAAGCTATCCCTCCTCTTACCTGAGTAGTCTGCTCTTCCTTTTTCCTTTTCTCTTCGTCCTGCAGGCGTTTTTGTTGCTTGCGGGAGACCACCTCTGTGAAGCCGTCATCATTGGTGTTGGACTGTGGGTCCTCTGTGGTGGTGACCTCTGGGTGGTCATCAATGATCACAACACCTGTGACGGGACAAAAGTGTATCCAGACGTTTACATTCAAGGTGAAGAGCAGCTAGAGCCAGGTATATGTTCCAGTTTTGGAGTATATAAGTGTTTACTTACTGGCATAGTTGTTAAGATCAAACTGAGAAAGAGCATTCTCTTTGGGCTTCTTAGCAGCCTGTTTGGCCTCATCTTTGCGACGGCCAGACTGGTCTTTTGAAGGCCTCTGGGATGCTCCTCCAGTTGATTGTGTCATCCCATCGGAGTTCTGCTGGGCTGCAGGGCTGTTCGTATCATGTTGGAGACAGAAAGTAAAATTGAGGCCCAATAAGAGAGACTATGTGACACATTTTAATGTTGTTGAGAGCAACAGTGTGGTGGTGAAGGAGGCCTGACACACTAAGAATGTTAACATGAATTCTGTAATGACATGATTTTTTCAAAAACTATGCCTCTATTGTTTGTTATTACCATCCTCTGACTGAAGTAGAAGACGACAAAGAAGTCAATCGATGGCAAGAGTGTTGATGCACCAGATAGATGAAGGGAGAAAATGCTTTCACTCTGTTCTCCATTAGAAATGCCACAGCTGAGGTACAATTAGAGTCTAAAAATACCACCACACTGAATCCATATTTAGCTATTTTAACCCAAACAGTTTGATGGCCAATTACAGCACACTTAAGTATAGTAATCTACCCAAGTGCCCCACAGGCAATACCAACAGTTTAACCGGTTTCCTAGTGATATGTGCAACTATTAATTAGGAGGAATACTACACAAAAGGTTTATTGTGTGTGAATAAACCTGCAGTATTATTCTACTGCACACTGTTTATTGAGTCGACTTCATTGTGCTAATGTAGGCAGACAAAGTAAATTCCCAACAACAAACAAAAGCCCGATTGTTCAAACTCACCCTTTGCGGCCAGCTTTGGCTCCTCCCCTCCTCTCCCCCTTGCCCCCTGCGTAGCCCCGGACTGGTTTGGCTCCACTGTTGCCTCTACGATTCTGTCTCTCTGTAGGCCTCTGACTTGAGAAACTCCTCTTGGCTGCAGGAGCCCCATCACGTTTTGGAGTCACCCCTCCATCAGGAGGGCTTCTATTGGGGGTCAAAGAGCCCTGAGGGGGTGCGGGTGCCGGGGCACAGGCAGTGGCGGCTTCATTAGCGGCCTCCAGTGCTCCTTTCCTTTCTTCTCGCTCTCGCCTTTCGTTGAAGTCGCTGCTCTCGGAGGCAGTTTCCCATTCTTCATTGGCTTGATCTGAAGAGTTCTGGTTGGACAAGTCAGGGGACTTGGTACCGACTGCAGTGATGGTGGGGCTGCTGGTCTCAGGCAAGGATGCTTCTAAAGGAGAGGACAAGTCGGGTGCAGGCATAGTGGCTGCCACTTCCGCAGGCACAGTTACAGGTGTTCCTGGAGCTCTGGACAGGGTTGGGGAGAGGGAGATGGGGGCAGAGCTGGGGACAGCAGCAGCAGGCACTGGGAGTAGAGGGACAGGGGGACTTGGGGCTGTTTCTCCACTAGCTAACACTGCAGCCTCCCGCTCCTTCAATCGCCTAAAGCGGGGAGGTTTATCTTGTCTGGGGGGTCGTGCTGGTCTGGACCGACGAGGCCTTTCTCTACTATTCTGAGGTCCCCCGTCCCCAAATTTCTTGCAATCAGACCTATTGGGTCGTCGGTCAGCGGCAGGATTGTCATATCTTTGACTGGACTCAGTGTCCTCAGGCCTGAATGTCTCCATTGGTTTAGAGGGCCACTGAGAAGAGGACTCTCTAGCTCCTGGCCGTCTAAGAGGACCTGCGCGAGGGCCGCCGCGTTCCCTTGCTCCACCTCGTCTACTGTATAGTCCTCCTCTTCCTCGCCGAGAGGGCTCTCCTTTAGGAAGGAATCCTGGCTTGGGTCTGCTTTCATCGTCCCCTCTGGGTCCGACCCTGTCTCCCATGTGAGGAGGTCCAAAGCCTGGCTTGTGGGGCCCAGGCCGGGCCTCCCCAGGGAGCTCTCGTCTCAATGGACGGCTAGGTTTGGTGCTAGGCTCACGGTCAGAGGGTCCAGTGTCACTGGCAGACTCTCTCCCACCTTCACTTTCAGAATCTGTGTCTGAACCGCGGCGCCGTCTACGTTTTGGTATAACTTCAAAGTCTGAGCTCTCACTGCGAGTTTCACTTTCTTCCCTGTTGCGAAAGGCAGCAGCACCTCCAGCAGAAGGTAAATCAGAGCGTGAACGGGGCTCTCGGTAATTGTACTCTGCCCGGCTTCGACCACGACTCCCCCTGCATCGGCCACCGTAAGTCCCCCGGTAGCTCCGTCCTCTGGCGTAATACTCCCCTCGACCACGTCCTTTGAAATTTGAGTCCAAAGGCCACTCTTTATCTCTGTCTCTGTCTCTGTCTCTGTCTCTGTCTCTGTCTTTGTCCATTTCCTTCTCCCTCTCACGTTCCCGCTCTCTCTCCTCCCGTCGGTAGGCACGTGGAGGAAGATTGGACTCTTTCCTGAAGGGCAGTTTCGGTTCTGGATGTTTGTCATTGCTGGGCGGTTTGTCTGCTTTCTCCTCCTGAGAGGAAGAGTTGGGAACCACAGATGAAGGCTGCGAGTCTCTGACTCTCTGATGGCCAGTCGGTGTTTCCTCGGCCTCAGCGGCTTCTCTCTTCCCCTCGCCCTGAGGTCTGGAGCCCTCGGACACAGCGGCAGCTGCAGAGGGAGCTTTGGATGACTGATCCTTTTTGGACCGGTCTCCTCTATCCCCTCTCTCGTGACGCTTCTCTCTCTCTTCTCTTTGCTCTCGCTCTTCTTTCATGTCCCTTAAGACAGGCTTCTTAATTGGCCCAGACCTGCGGAGAGGCCTCTCTCCCCCTGGTCCTTCTCTGCGTCCGGCTCCTGATCTTCCACCCCAGCGCAGCTCAGCTTTCTGCTTGCTAGGGGCTGGCAGAGGCAGCTTCTCTTGTTTGTGTAATCCATCAGCAGGAGGTGTTGCCCGGTTGCTAGTCACCGCAGCCTGGGGGTAGAGTTCATTCTGGGGCTTATCATCAGCCCGTTCTCCTGTGTCCTGTAGCTCTAGTGATTTTGTTCCCAGGGATAGCCCATCAAACCTGGGCTCATCCAGTTTGAGGGAGTGGCTGGAGCCCTGGGAAACACTCCTCTGGAGCATAGCTTGACCAAGAGCTTCCACCTCTTCTCCACTGGGTAGGCCTGACTCCTCAGGATCAAAGGCTGAGCTTACAGGGACCAGGTCTAGAGGCCCTGACGCATCCTCTGGGCCCTGGGAAAATGCCGACAGGGACTCCGTAGGGTCCTGGAAGAAGTTACTTTTATGAGAGTCCAATGCACTGTGGTCCTGGGGATACATAGCTGGGAGACCCCTGTCCAGATCCAAACCAGAGTCCATCCTGTAGAGAAACAATTGTTATTGGGTCATGTCAGGAAAATAAAAGATTTTACTTATATTGCCATTTATTTATTTTTACCTCGGCTCCTTGTTATCATCCCGTCCTTTTGGAGGAGTTACAGACGGTAACGGCTCTGATTGTGGGTACGGCTCCGACCCCCATACCATCCGCGAGTCTGACGGCAGGCCATGGTCACGAATTGGTCGGGTTAGATGGTCAAAGGAGTCAGAGCTGGAGCTTGAGTTGTCACCGGGCTCTCTGCGCACAATCTGCTTAGGAGGCATCCTCCCTGGAGAGGACAAAACAGAGTGACTTTAAACAGGTTGTCTGCCACATCTGTCAGCTTCTTGGAACATTAATCACAAACAAAGATACTCATACATTCTCCATTTCCACATAACTCCCTACCAGGGTGAATGTTAGTTGGCATGTCCATGGGAGGGCGTCCTGACATCATGCGTGGGTCCATGTAGGACTGCATCATGAGCCAGCGGGGGTCAAACCCCATGGAGGCCAGGTGCTGGTGATGGGGGCCAATGGGTTGATACATGGAGCGGTGTTGTTGCTGTTGTTGCTGCTGCTGCTGTTGCTGCTGCTGCTGGGGAGCTGGAACGCCGCCCCCACCTGATGGAGACACGGAGCCCCCACTCTGGTGTTGCTGTTGTTGCCATTGTTGCTGCTTCATCTGCTCCTACAAGACCAACAGGAAATAGTAACAAAGAAAAGTTAAGATCAATATAGCTAGTTTGTTTTCAATGTTGTACATTACATCATAAGTGGCTGCTTTTGTATTACTGATGGCTCAACGTCATATCTGCTTGTTCTGACTAGGGCTGCAACTAACGATTATTTTCATTACCGATTAATCTAGAAAATAAGCGGCAAATTAATCTGTCTTTGAATGTCTTGTTTTGTCAGTCCAAAACCCAAAGATATTCAGTTTAATATGATATAAAACACAGAAAAGGAGGAAATCTCCATATTTGAGAGGCTGAAAACAGAATTTTGTGCAATTTTTGCATGAAAAATTACTTTTAACAATTAATCGATTATCAAAATAGTTACCAGTTATTTTTCTGTTGATCGACTAACTGTTGTAGCTCTAGATCTGACAGCACAATGTTTTGAAAATTCCCACCTATGATCACTATTTGCTCCAACCCAAGCAAATATGTCACTGACACACCCACATATTAGGACTTAGCAAGCAACTTCCCAGCCGTTATGAACTAAAGAAGCCAGATGTGGACATCCTTACCTGCTGTCTAAGGAAACGAGGAGGCAAAGACTTTTGAAACTGTTTGGAATAGCCTGAGGTAAGAGAGGGACGCATAGCAGCTGCTGCTTCTCCTTCCAGCTGTGGTGGTGCCACGGGGACTTCCTCACCACTGGGGGGGTCCATGAGAGGCAGAGACAGGTGGGGCTCATCCACTGCAAGATAAAAAAAACATCAGGCATCTATGACTGAAAGTATGGCAGTTGTTCGCAACTATACAATGATCATTTACATGCAACCACGTTAAAAAAAAAAAAAAGGGTCCGAACTAGCTCACCTCTGTTGTCCTCTATGTTGAAATAGTCGCGGATAGGCACTGTTGTCCTGTCTACCTGGTTCTCCTCCATCAGGGGGCTGACCTCAACCAAGGAGCTCTCTCCCTCGCTCTGAGGCTCTGGATCTACAGACACAGGTCTCTGGATGGGGGGGCTGGGCTGACGAGGCAATTGAACCTCCTCCTCTACACTTGGTTCTACTAGCTCTCGTTCCATCCCCTCCCCGTCTTGATCCACCATCTCAGGTAAAGGAGCTTGCATGATTGGGACCGGTGATTGTGAAACTGGGATCGACGGAACAGGACTGGATACAGGAGCCGGAGCTGATGAGGACTCTTCCTCTTGGGCAGCTACTGCTTCATCATTGGTGGTCTGAGCGAGGGCAGATTGGATCTCAGTTGCCTGGCGGTGTTTTTCATTGAGACGTTTAAGTTTTTCAGCACAAGCAGCAAGCCGCTGTTCTTCCATCCGCCGTTCCTCTTCATCTCTCCGTCGTCTCGCTCGTTCTACAGCTTCAGAAACTTCTGCAGGCTTCTTGCGCTTCTGTCGCCATGCCTCAGGGTCCTCATCAGCACCAGGTGCCGCTGCAGCCTGTGGTTTGGGCCCACGTGGAGCTCCGCCACCAACAGAACGAGTGCCGCCCTGGAGAGTAGAGAAATAAGTACAGATAGACTCTCATCACCGTGCTGTTAAAATAAACAGTGCAGACATGATGGGAGGCTAATTCATATCCAGCTTTACCTGGTAGTCCTGTGGAGCAGCTGACTTATTGTATTGCCCCATAATGCCAGGTGATGGCGCTCTGGGATCACCATCGGCCCATGAGGTTTTACTGCCCCCACGGTCCTCAGTGCCCTCCTTCCAGCCCTCCTGACCGTCTGGTGGTCGAGATCTTATACGCTCCACTTTACCCATCCATTCCCTGAAAATAAAGTCAATACAGTTAAGTAAAAAAAAAAAAAGCATCACAGGTTATTCCAACTGACAATCTCCTCAGTTAACTAGCTCTGCTAAACTCATTCACTTCAACCTCAGGCTGCACATCATCACAAATCCTCTCACTGTAGTGCACACAAATTGGCTTTGATAACTTCCATCATTTCTGAATCCTTTTACTCAGTATAAACTATTTTGGCACCTTGGCACCAAGGCTGCCATGCAATATAACCATATGGTTCTGAATGTATAATTGTGGTATGTTAAATCATCTATTATACAGTGTGTTATATCTGCAATATATGGATGTCCATTGTATTTTGTCCTGTTCTGGAAGCCGTTTCACAATACATACAATACTAAACATGTCACATTCATTCAGTAGATGAACTATATCATTAACTGTGTCTCTTTTTCCATGTTTAATCCATTTAATACAAATCACATCACATATTTCCCATTACTAGTTACTACTTAAAAGTACATGAAACAGAATCCAGGAAGTCTTGCTGGATAAATTGTCCTCAAGGGGTGAAGACAACCATAAAAAAAAAACTTTGGCACTGAGGTGAAAAATGTTATAGTGATAGTGCCTTAGTTTTTTTCCATGGTACTTTGCACCACATGAAGACGATTTATCCAGCAAGACTTCCTGGATTCTGTTTCAAAGACTGAAATGTGTTTGATAGGAAACTCATCACGCTTTATTATTGCCAAAGATATACCATCAAGGTAATGCAGTTGCAGGTAAAAAATGCACTGGATTTCCATATTGCAATGATATAATTTCATAAAACAAACTGATGAATACATATCACAAGTTTAAAAGTCTCCAAAAGTCTATTTGGAGACACTAATAACTTAAGGCATGCTTTGAAAAATGAATGTCAGTAATGTAAATTATACATATTTTGGAATGAATTGGCTAAATAAAGAACCACAAAAGTGTTTTTCTGTAGTACTGAAGGACAGAAGTTAAATAGTGAATGCAAGTCTTGAAAAGTTAAAATTTAAATACTCACCAGTTTTCTCTTTTGTCTTTAGCAGCTTGGTTCTCCTCGTCATCGCTGAAGTTTAGTTTCTCAGTGTAGTCCACCTCCATCTGAGCTCCTGGAGGGCAGAAGAGACAGGGTTGATAAGATACAAGAACTACTGTGAAATTAACTTTTTTTCTCTCGACTAATTAGTTAAACGCTGAAGTTCATAAGTATGGCTACTAACCTGCCCAGCCCTCATCAGTATCAGTGTCTAAGTTGTCCAGCTCTTTAAGTTCTGTTGCGCTGATGATAGAGGGTCTATCTGGGTCCTGGTGCCAGGACTGAGGGGGAGCCTGCTGGGGTCGTGCTGAACGAGGACCCCTGACCAACCAACAGAGAAAAAAAGAGGAAAGTTCATTATTGCACCTGGTCTAGTACATTAACAACTGCCTCTACTTAACTCTATAAGAGGAAGTAACTACTATTATGTGTCTGACATTTGCCAAATTTGTGCACAGGACCGAAAACATGCAAGATTCCTTTTATACTGATATGAATGGTGTGTTTCTGTGTGATCTTATGACATCTCGTATCTGTTGTTTAGGAAACTTTTTAATTGCCTTTAAAGTGAGTAATTGTTTTGTTAATTATCAATTTCAGAGTATATTGTGTTTGTGCAATGATACATTTTTTGATTTGTATTTAATTATATATTTTATTTTGCTTTAACCCAAGTATGTAGGGCTTAGTCATGAAGATGTGAACTCACTTTGCTCCATCTTGTGGTACAGGGTATCTTAAGTTTCCTTGCCCTGGGCCAAAAGTCATTTGAGGATAGGCGTGGAACATCTAGAAGACAAAGACAGCAATCATCACGCAGGCTCATGAAGAGATAAACACAACAACTTAAGACTGTAAATATGATGTGCTCATGTGGTCTGTGAAGAATAGGAAACTGAGACTTACGTAGGGTGGCATCATGCTCCTGAAAGCAGGGTCGAAGTGGGTTGGCACCCCAGCAGGAGGCTGCTGCCCCCCATTAAGTTTAGGCTGAGGAGGCGGGGCCGAGGGGGGCAACCTCTCCTTGCCATCCCTCTTCTCCCTCTGGACGTCAGCGGTTACATTTCGTCCAGGCTCATCAGCTTCCCCTGCTGGTGTAGAGGTACCAAGGGCCGTACTACCCTCCTCCAGAGCCCTGTTGTCCATCTCGGGGGGGCTGGGTGCAGTGATCAAATTCCTGCCACCGCCCTCACGCCAACTGCCAACATCTACCACGACAGGAGGAGGAGAGGTATTTATTGTTTACGAAGTCAAGTCAATCACTGAATGATGTTTATGTGCATGAGTGTGGCCATACTTTGAGGTCTGAGGCTGGGGCCTGGTCCATAAGGCTCCTCTTCTTGACCGTCCCCTTTCTCCACCTCACCAGCCGCCTGCAAGCTGGGAAACTCCTGGTGAAAATGGCTGCTCACCCGAGGAGGAGCACCTGTACAATACAAGCACATTATAATGAATGCACAGAAATCCCAGGATTGAATATAATACAGTGATACAGAAAGGTCTAATCCTCAGTTGGTGTACAACACCCCTTCCAACCCAATATCATGGTCCACGCAGACTGTAATGTTTGAGTGCTGTAAACCAATTGAGGATTTTGCCTTTGTTTCTTTTGACACAAGTAGGAAATGTAATGGATAGTGTTCACAACCTTCAACATAAATGCCAAGAAGGACCATAGCTGATCTGTGTTTATGAGTAGGTGTCATGCTTAGGGAGCAAGTGAAGAGCATATTTACCGTCTGGCTGCGTCGGCTTGCTGCTGGCCCAGGAGCGGCTGCCCACAATAGAAGGCTCTGGTGGTGGGAGCACTACTGGTTTGATCGGGGGTGGGGGCGTCTCCTGTTGCCTGTGGCGCATAAAAACAGGACAGTTTCAAACAACACTCGTGATTTGAAACATGGATAACAGACTCCTCCAGTTTAAAACGCTTCCAGTTGTTCTGTAGTGCTTAACAAACTTTCATTTAAAGAAGGACAGTAACAAAAGGGGCGGTGCCTGTGTCAGTGTTTATGCACTAAACGTTCACACACACACACGCATGTGCAAAAGTTATTGACTTTACCTCTCCTCCCCTCCTTCAGGCCGAGATGCCCAGCCACTACCGTCTTTGGGGACGATGTTGACGTTGGGGTCGTTTCCCTTGTTCTCTGCCTTCAGGCTGGGCAGGTTGGCCGGAGGGGGCATGCGCCGGCTGGCAGCAACTTTGCCCAAACTTTGGAGCCCATGTCTGGCAGCCACTGGGATGAAGAAACATTTCACACGTAAGAGAACAGCAAGATCAGGGGGTTTTAAGAAGGTCAGGGAAAGCACTTTATCATCCTTAAAGATGATATTATATCCATCAACTGAACTCTGAAGACAAAACAAGCTATTCACATTTACTGGAACTACAGTCCACTCATTAGTTATCGGATGCAATAGTGTGCAAGACTAAGAGGGAACAATAGTGGGGGCTTACCTGCAGTTTTCTGGGTTTCCAGAGATTTGCCCTTGTAGGTATTGAAGAGGCTAAGGGTTGCATACTTTGTTTTGCCATCCTTTGCCTTGGTGCTTTGCCCTGACTTCTCGGACATTTCGCATGAAACTCATTGAGTCTGGTCCTTTGGCCTCGCCCCCAGAACCAGCCTCCTATAGACCAAGGGTGAGAGAAAAACAAGAACACAAAAGGTGATGAGGTTATTGACTCTGGGACATTAGATCATAACAGATATCTCTGAACCTCCTTTGATATTCACCAACACCTGAGTCTGATGTTGGTTTACAACACAATGAAGCTGCCCTGCATCTGCTTTTGAGGAGACAAGTGCTTTAGGAAGAAAAAAACAAACTATGAGACACACTATGCACCGATGCCTACTCGGAGGGGTAGCAAGAAACACAAGGCAGTAAGTGAATTAGAGTGAGCAGTACCATGGACAGAGATACAGCATGTTTGGGGCTACAGTCTTTCCTAAGTCGCACAGAGGTCATTTATTATTAACGGAGCGGTGGTGAAACAGTGTCTGTGACGATATGTGTGTTTGTGTGTGTGTGTGTGTGTGTGTGTGTGTGTGTGTTGGGAGGAGGTGACAGCTCTGATGAGCTCAGGCTCTAACTGCAACTACTGTCTGATTTTAATCCTTAAATTTGGAAAAACAAAATTAACATTTGTGTGGCTTTGAGAGTTTCAGTTTGTATTGTAAAGGCATCAGTATCTTCTTTACACTGATGTGCACTTGCTGCAGAGGTACAAAAACAATTTGATGCACAAATTGTTTTAGTGCCTCTGCAGCAGGTGTCCAAAGTGTCCATTAAGAGTACGGAGCGCACAGTGCCGTAGCTTGTGTGCACTTCTTCAAATGAGTAACAAAGTAATGGGATAATGCAGGCTACAGTATGTGGATGCTCTCTCTTCGAATCTTCCCCGACATTTTTCCAGTTCTGGTAGTAGTTGTTGATCACTGAAAGCAAAGGAATGGTGACACTTTGATGCATTACCACCACACTGGAGGCTTTCAGCCTATGAATCTGCAGATACACTCTCCAGCTGTCTGAAAATAGCACTAAAGCTGAGCCCAGACTACAAGAGATTTTCAAATTTGAAGAGGTTTTCACCGGTCTGAGTCTTTTAGCCAACACAACACACGCTCTGACAAAGTAGTCCTGTTGACCTAAGTGCTGTCACAAACTTGCCCACAGAGTACCTTCAACACAATGCTTGTTGATTTGTGTGCACTCTGTACAGTGTAACAATAAAAAGACAAGATGAAAAATGATATGGATGAAGCTGTAGTTGAAAACCGGGCTGAGTGTGGTGGCTTCTAAATTTGGCAGAGTGGCAGACACAATTTATGAGAAATTGACAAGTGAAACTGTCACATTTATCTTCATTATAAATCAATGTCTCTAGTAAAATTTTGTCATGTGCAGCAGTGTTGCTTGACAGGGCGTGTGGAGGGAAACAATTTGAATGTAGCAGAAACACTTCATCATTTTTAAGTACTCTGTAAGCTGCATCCCTGCAGCGGGTCTAGCAAAGTAGTAGTAGTCTCTTGGCGATTGAGGGTGTCTGTCTGGGACTCACACACACCACAGAACACTTACTGATCATATTAAAACGCATTAAACATGATTCTCTTCTTGCAGAAAATCTGCAAAAGGAGTGTGGTGCACAGGTTGGGTGGAGGGACTCTGTGCAAAATAGCACAGGGATACAGGAATATGGTATGTATAATGTGTTTGAAATAAGGGAGCAAACAGGAAGAGGAAACTCTGATAAGAGTCCAACCAGCCCAAATGACAACAGTTCTACTTCCTCTGTGCAAAGATCCACCTATTATGTTACCTATTCAGTGCCATTGATAGTCCACAGGGGAACCCTGGGGCCCAATGTCACCTGGGGATGAGCCATGATCCACACAGAATGGGCCAATCTCTGACTCCATCTCTTAAACTATCAACATATAATCACCGAGTGCAAATGGGAGGGACCCTGGACTCCCAATTTGAAGCATTTACAGATGTTTGTATCAAGACATTGAAAGAAAAAGACCCAAGAATACATACTATAGGATCCCAGTCTCAATCAGCTCAGCCCGACCTCCAGCATGACCCTGCACCCCTGCATCACAGTCCATCCATCAAAGTAAGCCTTTTTTTTTTTTTTTTACAATACTCACAAAACACCAACATTTGGGTGTTTCTGCTGCGCAAGAACGAGTTCGTGTGTGAGTTAGGGCTGCACAATTAATCGAATATTACGTGAATTACGATCACGATTTTGGCTTCCCACAATTACATGAATGACATTTAAAATGCGTGCTCCGCTTATAGAGAAATCTGCTGCATATCAAATCAAGCTCTTCCTAAACTAACAGCCAGCCATCAGCCGGTGATCGAGATCTTTTGGCTTCACTTTTGGGTATTGATATTATTTATACAACCAGTGTGTTAATGATTAAATTGAGAGCACAACAATTGGGTATCTAGCTGTTAATGTTCCTATTTTTGCTCTCGAAGTGCACCAGATTGAAGTATTTAACTTTAAAATGTAGCTAACAAAAGGGTAGAGTGAAAATTCCTGTATTTTTTCATACTGCAATATTTATAACAGAAAACAAATATTGCAATGTCAGTTTTTTCCAACATCGTGCAGCCCTAATTTGTACATTAGCAGGAATGTAGCACAGCATGGAAGTGAAAGCAGTGCTCGGTTTCTTTTAATGTGAAAGAGCAATAAAAATATGTTGTCGCTAAAATCAATGAATAACCATGATATCAATATTGATCAAAATAATCGTGATTATCATTTTGGTCATAATCGTGCAGCCCTAGTGTGAGTGTGCATGTGTTAAGAATGCTCCTCACAGATTTAGTGAAACCAATACGGCTGGTGTTTTCCATTCATCAAACCATGCGGCCAGTAAAGTTACATTCCTGTCTTGGTGATGATACTAGCAGTACGATATCAAGTGTCCTGCTTCACAGTTTGTGCATGATTATTGTTCACTTTAACAATGACTGTTTCTGACACACACTTACACAAAAGGATAGTGCCCCAATAGCCCATTACGACTTCCTTTTGCATTAGGATTTACTTCCTGGACGAACCTGTGAGTCGGCTCAGATGACTCACCTGTACAGTGATCATGCACCCCAATCTTTTGTTTACAGTGGATCATGCGACTGACCCGTCTATCGCAACAGTGAAGTCACAGAATGACAAGTCATGTAGATGGCCTAAATGATGGGTGCTGAAAGAAAAGGCTTGTATTTCATTGTCCCTGTTGGTTTGTATTGTCATGCGTTCTCCAGTGAAGAACTCTGGTCCAAAATCTCTACAGTGACAACAGTGAGTATATTATGTTTATCACCTTTAGGAATACTAGCCAAAACTACAACAATAAGACTACGGTTGTAATTTTAGATATGCATACAGACTACTGATCCTGGCCTGTAAATAGAAAATATATTGCTGTATGTATTACTTGAACTGATTAGCACGCATTCAGCATCTGCCAACTAATCTTCACTTTGGTCAGGGTCAATTCAAGGGGCTTCTGCTAACAAAAAAGCATGGAAAAAAGACGAGCATTGGCAGCCACTTAAAGTTTATTGTGGTTCTCTAACGCCAGGCCATCAATACCACTGAGATGGTCTCCCCTGGGAGTTGTTGGTAATTTCATTAAGCACATGAGGAACTGAAAGGCTAGTATGTTTTCATTCATTGATTGGATGCGTAAATGCTTAAACTGATTGCTCAAATTAAACATCTGTTACTGAAAATGCCAGTTATACATGGAAATACTTTAGGGGACTAACCAATGTAGTGTATAACATGTAAAGTTCGATATCAATCCTTGTTAAAGTCAGTTTATTGCAAAGAGAATCACAATACAGAAATATTTAGTGTCTCTTTTTTCTTTAACTCTTTCCTAAAGATACTTCTATCTCCAGCTATAGATATCTGATCAGCCCATGTCATTATTCAGGCCTATCAATAAGTACTACTCCAATCAATATATGCAAATTGCCTCCCTAAATACTAGACAGATGCTGACTCATGTCTAATCATGGATGCATATGTATAAAACAATACCATGTCGCCTATTAGTAATCCCTCTTGGCGGTTTCCTCATCTGCAAATAGAGTCTATATGAATCACTTTGAGTCTTTCACACCCCAATCCTGCCATGCCAAGCTCCTACAATGTACAGACTCACACAGTAAAAAAACAAAACATGCTGGTCTTTTAAGACCAAACCTGTTGGATCTGCAAGACATATTTACTGTATATTTGTATTCTGGGGGTATTATTCCTATGCAGAGGGTGGTTTAGTTTATTTTTTTGACTACACAGAGGGTGTTTTGATATTTTAATAATTTACTTATTTATTGTGTTGAGTTGAATGTGCTACTTATTTTGTACTGTAATTACCTTGTGCTTTTTCTACCTTCTTTCTTTTCTTAAAGCTGACTCGGTGTAAACTGCTCAGAATTCCAATGTACTTATAGGTGCAAATGGCAAATAAAACTCTTGAATCATGACTGAGATGGAAAGCACGGTGCTAATCTGTACATAAGACTTCTTGAAAATCAAGAATAACTCAGCATATATTTAGACCCATTCAGGTAAAAAAAATTTAAAAAAAATTAGCCAAATGTATAATATGGTATTGTTTGTGGTTTCCACATCTGCAAATAGAGTCTATATGAATCACTTTGAGTCCTTTCACACCCCAATCCTGCCATGCCAAGCTCCTACAATGTACAGACTCTCACACAGTAAAAAAACGTGCTGGTCTTTTAAGACCACATCTGTTGGATCTGCAAGACATCATGATAGAAAGCACGGTGCTAATCTGTACATAAGACTTCATGAGAATCAAGAATAACTCATCATACATTTAGACCCATTGGTATGTTTTCATTCATTGATTAGACGCGTAAATGCTTAGATTGAATGCACAAATTAAACATCTATTACTGAAAATGCTGGTTATACATGGAAACACTTTAGGGGACTAACCAATGCCGTGTATAACATGCAAAGTTTGATATCCATCCTTGATAAAGTCAGTTTATCGCAAAGAGAATCTGATCAGCCCATGTCATTGTTCAGGCCAATTAATAAGTACTACTCCAATCAATATATGCAAATTGCCTCCCTTAATACTAGACAGATGCCAACTCATGGATGCATATGTATAAATCAATCCCCCTGGTGGTTTCCACATCTGCAAATAGAGTCTATACCACATCTGTTGGATCTGCAAGACATCATGACTGAGATGGGAAGCATGGTGCTAATCTGTACATAAGACATGAAAATCATGATAATAAAGAATAAATCAGCATGCATTTAGACTCATTCAGGGAAAAAAAAAGAGCCAAATGTATAATATGGTATTGTTTTTGGTTTCCACATCTGCAAATAGAGTCTATATGAATCACTTGGAGTCTTTCACACCCCAATCCTGCCATGCCAAGCTCCTACAATACACTGGCGAGATAGCCTACATATGAATTGAATGATGAACTGCTGTGGTCTTATCTTGTATGTTTTTTGTTTCTTTTATTGCTATGGACCCTCCTGTGTGTCTGAAATAAAGTTTGAATTGAATTGAATTGAATGTACAGACTCTCACACAGTAAAAAACGTGCTGGTCTTTTAAGACCACATCTGTTGGATCTGCAAGGCATCATGAATGAGATGGAAAGCACGGTGCTAATCTGTACATAAGACTTCATGAAAATCAAAAATAACTCATCATACATTTAAACCCATTGGTATGTTTTCATTCATTGATTGATTAGACGCGTAAATGCTTAGATTGAATGCACAAATTAAACATCTGTTACTGAAAATACCAGTTATACATGGGGACACTTTAGGGGACTAACCGATGCCGTGTATAACATGCAAAGTTTGATATCCATCCTTGATAAAGTCAGTTTATCGCAAAGAGAATCACAATACAGAAATACTTAGTGTCTCTTTTTTCTTTAACTCTTTCCAAAAGATACTTCTATCTCCAGCTACAGATATCTGATCAGCCCATGTCATTGTTCAGGCCTACCAATAAGTACTACTCCAATCAATATATGCAAATTGCCTCCCTAAATACTAGACAGATGCCAACTCATGGATGCATATGTATAAATCAATCCCCCTGGTGGTTTCCACATCTGCAAATAGAGTCTATACCACATCTGTTGGATCTGCAAGACATCATGACTGAGATGGAAAGCATGCTGCTAATCTGTACATAAGACATGAAAATCATGATAATAAAGAATAAATCAGCATGCATTTAGACTCATTCAGGGAGAAAAAAAAGAGCCAAATGTATAATATTGTTTCTGTAAATCACAGATTGATGGAGCCCGCAGGCCATCCTTTTCTCCATGAATCAAACTACTACTGGTGGAGTAGCTGGGTGGCTCATCTCATACCGGCAGAAAGGAGGCCTCTCTTTGCCCTGAACTCAACCACAAATAACACTTTAAGTGTGCTAAAGTTACACACAAAAACGTGCACATTATAATCTAACCAACACATATGAAGAAGCCACATGGAGCTGTTGGAGGGAGCAGGCCTCCAGCTTGCATAGTTTCGTTTCGCCATCACATCCTCATCCTCCTCTCTGTGGTCAAAGCATGCTAACCAGAACCAGCTAACCAGCTTGTGCAGCCTCTGTGGGATCAACTTTACATTATTTACTTAATGTTTAACATGTGAACCAACCTGCCAGCGGTGTTGCCTTCTTTGTCCTTTCTGCTTGCCTGACTTTGAGATCAGATTTCGGCCTGGTTCTGTGTCTGGCCGGCGGATTACAAAAGCTAGCTGGTAGCCTGTTAGCTCGGTGAAGCTAACTGCTCTCTGTCTCTCCACTTCTCGGCTCTTTCACGTCTTTACCGTCTTCTTTGGCCGGTTCGGAGCTCCTGGTCTGTTCGGCCGGTACTGTGGGAGCCGGTACTCGGTGGTCCGGTGGTTCCGTGTCTGTTAAACCTCCCGGTATCTCCGGTATCTCGTGTCAGACCGTGTTTCTTCTAGCTGTGTGTGAGAGTGAGGCGCCGCGGCCTGTCGCACAATCAAAGATGGCAGACTACGAGTTGCCAGATTTATGGTCTCATCCCCCTCTAGGAGTCGAAGCACCCCTTGTGCAAAGGTGCTCTGCTCAGTCACACACATCTGTCGCCAAACAAGTCTCATTGAAAGAAGAGTTCATTTTTAATGGCATTTAATGACATCCTGCACAAAATCACTATTTGTTTAATTTTTTAAAACACATTCACATTGTAATATCTTCAATAAAAACTCATTATTAGCAAGCAATTTGCTCAGTCACACATCTGTCACCAAACATGTCTCATTGAAAGAAGGGTCAGTCACCGAGATTCAGCTTTATTTATAATGGCCATTAATGGCATCCTGCACAAAATCTCATATATATATATTTTTTATTTGTTTACACATGTGCAATAATTATAATTATATAATTATATAATTATCTGACAGACACTTTGTGCAGTAATCTGGCAAAATCTGTCATCTCATCAATATACATATTGTATTTTTATATTTTATATTGTATTATATTTTATATATATATATTTTTTTTTATTTATCTCTTTTTTATGGTATTATCTTTTTTAGCACCTATGGGATTGTAACAATCTAATTTCGTTGTACTACACAATAACAATAAAGGTCTTGAATCTTGATTAAAAAAGGTACAAGTTGATATTACATAAACAACAACAAATGTGATGGAGAGGTGCAAAAAAAACCTCGGTAGGGCTTGATCAGGGCACACTGGCAATATTTGCACCACCTGTTTAAATCATGTTTATAGCTTATATTGTATATTGGTAGAATTTCAATTTTTTTATTCTATTTATTCTAATGTTTTTATCTATTCTTTTTTATTATACTGCTTACATGCACCAACAAAACCAAAGCAAATTCCTAGTGTATACCTCTTACACCTGGCAATAAACACGATTCTGATTCTGAATCTGAAAATCACAATTTTATTTTATTTTTTTTAAATTTGTTTACACATATAAAAAAAAGGTATAAGTTGATATTACATAAACAACAACAAATGTGATGGAGAGGTACAAAAAAAACTCGTTGGGGCTTGATCAGGGCAATCTCCAATGCATACCTTAATCAATTTTAAAAAGAGAATAAATTATTAAAAAGGATGGTGAAGAGAGAAAAAATAAAGAAAAAGATACGATTACACACACTAGTAGACATCTATATAGATAGATAGATAGATAGATAGATAGATAGATAGATAGATAGATAGATAGATAATAACTTTATTGATCCGAGGGAAATTCAAGTTTCCAGCATCACAGTTCCATAGTACAAAACATATTAGTAAAAAGGCAGTTAAAAAGTTAGTAGTGCAAAGTACAAAAAAATATAGCAGATATAAAAATACAAGGAGATGAAGAAAACTGTTAAAAATGAGTATAGTGCAGGGTATCTCCAGTAGCTTAGTCTATGAAAGTGCACTGTATGCATTATTATCTTTTACGAAGAAGAAGAGTAAGAAGAAGAAGAAGAAGAAGAAGAAAGGCACTTTATTAAATTAAATTAAACTAATAAACTAAATTAAATTCAAATTTGTCAGCTAAGCAATTTGCTCAGTCACACATCTGTCACCAAACATGTCTCATTGAAAGAAGAGTTTATTTATAATGGCATTTAATGGCATCCTGCACAAAACCACAACTTTTTAAAAAACATTTTTTAATTTGTTTACACATGAAAAAATGTACAAGTTGATATTACATAAACAACTACAAATTTGATGGAGAGGTGCAAAAAAAACCTCGGTGGGGCTTGATCAGGGCACTCTCTAGACATCCATAAATAGACAAAGTTAACGGGAATTAAGATTCACATTGTAATATCTTCAATAAAAACTCATTATCAGCAAGCAATTTGCTCAGTCACACATCTGTCACCAAACATGTCTCATTGAAAGAAGGGTCAGTCACCGAGATTCAGCTTTCTTTATAATGGCCATTAATGGCATCCTGCACAAAATCTCAAATATTTTTTTTTTAATTTGTTTACAGATATAAAAAAGGAACAAGTCGATATTACATAAACAAAAGCAAATGTGATGGAGAGGTGCAAAAAAAAAACCTCGGTGGGGCTTGATCAGGGCAGTGACTAATTTTGTGAGTGGTAGGATACATGTAGTGCAACTTGATACACTCAAAGTTAACAGTTTAGTAGCCGAGGTGTTGAAGGTGTGCAACCAGCATGAATTAACAAAATATATCCTCACATATATGTAAAGTCTTTGACATCCCTCAAATAACATTCTTATCATAGGCATGAGCAAACCTGGCAACCCAAATGTTAACGAGTCACGCGTGCATGATTCTTCTTCCGGGGTCTACCGGTGGTGCACGAGGAGCGGTGAGTTTAAAGACTGATAAAATACAGTTTAAAGTATCTATCTATCTCTCTATCTATCTATCTATTTATTTATTTATTTATTTATCTATCTATCTATCTATCTGTTTATTTATCTATCTATCTATCTATCTATCTATCTATCTATCTATCCATCCATCTATCTATCTATTTATCTATTTATCTATCTATATTTCTATCTATTCCTGAAATAATTAATTAATTAATTGCTTAATTACTTAATTACTATGATGTGTTTTTAATTACTTAATTACTTAATTGCTTAATTGCTATAATGTGTTTTGCAACACTGTCATGATAACTTCTGTTGTAATTTGTTCAGAGCTTTCTGCCAATGATTGGAATAAGAAGCAATAAGTTCTTCATTTTAAAGTTGAAGCACTTTCTGAAAGTCAGCATTATACTGGTAATTTTAAATGTCATTAGGACATTGGTTTTAAAATGATATAAAATGTGTTTCTGTTTATCACTATGAAACAGGTCTGAAATATTTATGTTAAAAAATGTTACAATACAAATAGTTCCAATGTCTGACAGTAAAAATTGTATTTACCATATGCTTAATTAAGATTGTGGGTTATGATTAATTGTTATGATTATGAGGGGGTCCTTGGAAAAATGTTCTACCCTGTAAGAGGTACTACTTTCTTATTATTTTATATTGACAAAGCCAATGATGAACTTATGATGCTGATACTATTTGTATTTGTTAATGTTTGTTTAGTTTACATTGTTTACATACTCACCTGAATACTTGACTGCTGGAAACTGTATCTTTCCTTCATATTATATATATATATATATATACCATCATTAGTATTACGATTATTATTATTGTTGTATTAACCTACACCTTTATATTATTATTATTATATCTTCTCATATAATTTCTTACATCTTCTTGTATTATCCTAATATACAGCTATACTACTATTATGCTATTACATTACTGTATCATACACTATAATATACACTACTATATTCAGTACTCTTGCACTATTTGCACTACCATTGGCACACTGTCACTTAACTGCTATACTTCTGTTATCTTATTTTTTATTTTATTTTACTTTATTCTATTCGATTTTGTATCTCATTTTAAGGTGTATTGGTGTTGTATGTGTTGTTTAAGCTACTGGATGCCTACATTTCCTTCGGGATCAATAAAGTATCTATCTATCTATCTATTGATGATGGTGTGAATGTGCCGAACATCATGTAGTGCTCCATATTCATCGTTGATTTTTAATTTCATGTCTTTATTTTTGATTGTACCACACATTTGTCATCTTTAAAAAGAAAGAAAACTACTGATTTTGACTACATGAGATTCTAAAGAGATGCGACCTTAATCACACAATGCCAGTATGATGATGTGACACACAAAAATCACTATACAATACATCGCTTCACATAGTTTTTTCAAGCCTAACATCAGCTTGGCTCTGGAGCTGCCATTAGGTGGCATCATTCACCAATGTGCACTATCTTACTGTAGTTAAAGGTCCATCCTGGAGACGGAGTAATGACATAGAAACTGCCAGAGGTGCAAAGTCCTGTACATTTGCTGTGCTTTAGTACAATTTTGAAGTACTTTTACTTGAGTATTTCCCTTTTGTTTTACATTGAAATGAGGGAAATAGTGTATATTTTACACCATTATTGCACAGCTGAACTTATAACATCTTTTCTAGATCAAGATTTTACCTATAAGCGAATGAAATATAATACATCACCTCAGTTTAAATGACCAAACACGGACTGAACATTTAAACGCTGCTGCTTGCTAATGTGTTACCTCATTAACACTTAATGAGCTGTGAACTTTCTCTACTCTATTTTAATTTTTTTAAATTGTATTTATGTTATCTATACTGATTATTAGATCTCCCAGCCAGTCAGCATGTATTATACAGCTATAATGACATCAGATTGAATATGAATTGCACATCAGTGTGCATGCAGGTAAGCTTTTATCTTGTCCAACAGTACACTGGGATCCTGTAGGAAAGCTGGAAGTTTGTTCCTGTTAACGCAGGCCAAGCCCACAGCAGCAGCTGACAGGATCAGAGGCCACATCAACGATCTCTTGGGTTTAGGATCATCACAGGGCCTGGTCTGCATGGGTTTAAACACTCTCTCCCACTGAGTGAGGATGGCCTGACGGGCTCCAGCCCATTTCCCTGGCCCTCTGAGACGATACTGGTACGGAGTACCGGGACCGAACATCACATTCAGCGCCAGCCTGGGATCAGTCAGCAGCAGCCTCAGGGAGTTGGGTCGAACCCCCACCAGCGCTGCTATCTCATCCATGTAGCTCATATAGTCAACCTGGATGGTGTGTCTCTGACTGGTGACGTACCTAAAAGATGCCATGTTGTGCATAACATTTGGTTCCTTTTAGATCCAAAATAGACAACACATTCTCATCCGAACTTGTCATATACTGACGCTTTGTCAGACCCCTCGACGTCACTTTGCGGTCACAGTAAGCACGTGCTTAAAGGACCAATATGTAGTATATTTGATGTTATAAATCATGAAATGACCATGATATGTCATCGGAGATTAAGGAAACATGCTGAATTGAAATACTGGCTTCTCCGATAACAATGCTACAACCAGTATGTTCTCCTTTGAAATTTCCAGTCCTATCCAGAATGTCAGTTTTTGTTTTGGCCTGTGTGATGAGTTTACATTCTAGGTAATGGAAAGCCTGATGCGTCTCATACCGACGCTAAAGGGTGTGCAGCGGTATCAAACGCCGACTGCCGTGACAAAGCGTCGGTATTTGATGCCCTGGGATAAGAACAGGCTGAAACAGACAATCATGAAGTTAAGAAAACCCACAAATCTACCTTTTAGCCATTGTCTCCTGCTTGCACTGGACATCTTTTAGCATAGAAGCCACTGCAGGAAGCTTGGTGCTGCCTGTTTAAAATGAGAGCCATGGTGAGTGAATTGGCTTCTTATGCTCAATGTATTTCTGTAAAGGAAGGAGTTTGGAGCACAAGCTCTTGAAAACCTGTATTACCTTTAAAGACACGTGTGGCCCATCGGGCCTGCATCTCAGAGATGGGCATAATGGCTCCCAGTGGCTGCACGAGACCAATGATAACCAGAGTGGGGCGGTCCAACTCAGGAGGAAACACATACTTGTACAGCGATGCTTTGTTCTCAGACACTGGGACCACATTTGAGGCCAGGAATGGAAAGGAAAACCTGTAACCTGTGGCAAACACCTGCAAGACAGCGGACTCATCACACACTACAGGCCAACTATGAAAGTTTGAGGAGGACAGAAGTGTGTATACACAAATAACCTACCACCAGGTCGACATCTTCCACGACAGTTCCGTCAGCAAACTCCACACTGGATCCCTGAAACCGGCGGATGTTGGGTTTCACCTGAACTGTTCCAGATAGGATACGGTTGGGAAGCTCATCATTCGCTGTCGGATGTTGGCTGAACAACCTGAGATATACATTCAGACTGATAAGTAATACTGCTGGCATGTAGGTCATAAAACATTTCATAGTACAAAAACCATGTCTTCGACTTAGCTACGCTGTTGCTGCCATACCTGTGCTTTGGCTTCAAGTTGTACAGACTGTGATCAAATCTTCGGTTGACTTTTCTTTCTTTCATGCTGCAGAGTAATTCAAAGGGAAGGATCCGGCGCACTTTAATTGACATCCTGTTGTACAACATATCACTGGGAAGACCATTGTCTGAAACTCGATTTACGATCCAGGCTCCCCTCCGAGTGCTTAGATACAGCTGTAAATATAAGATACAAGAAGTAAATCATCATGCAAGCACTGTGTTTAGGTTAAGACATCAAAGATCAATAACTTCCCAACCTGCTTGGTGACTCTGCTCAGTTCCACTGCTATGTCTCCTCCAGAGCTTCCTATTCCAAGCACTACAACCTTTTTATCCCTCCACTCCTCAGGAGTCTTGTAGTCTCGGCTGTGGAAGTATTTTCCCTTGAATGTGTCAATGCCTGAGAGGACAGATTTGTGACAATCAGACAAAATGCATTACATTTTAAACATTAAATTACGTTCATTTGGCAGACTTTCTTTTTATCCAAAGCCACAAAGCCAAGTTTTTAATACATTGGTATGGGTAATTTAAATTTTAAAAAGTTTTTGATCTAACCCGTGCTCTGGTTTCAACAAGATGCTATGAAACATTTTAAAAATATAACAAAAGCATTCAAAGAAACACATAGGTATAAAACATTTCAGAAAACTATGAAAATAGTCACATTTGCCAAAATCTCCTAATGTGATAATGTGATTGGAAAGAAGAAAAAACATTTTATTCGACTCTGATCTTTTTTTTCCCCCATGTGAAATAATGGATATTTTAGACCCCTAATACCCATTGACATTCGCAGGGGGTTGCAAGTAGTCATGGCTTAATTTTAAAGGGTCACTAACTCACTTTGACTCTAAATGGGACCATAATTTACTAAATGAACATCATGCTGAATTGAAGAAAGCTTGAAACTAGCGATTGAGACCATAAACTCATGTTTACAATGTTTACTGAGGTAATAAATCAAGTGAGAAGTAGGCTCATTTTCTCATAGACTTCTATACAATCAGACTTCTTTTTGCAACCAGAGGAGTCGCCCCCTGCTGGCTGTTAGAGAGAATGCCGGTTTAATGCACTTCAGCATTGGCTTCACTTTTATGACCCGAGATTGCCCAATGGTATGTAGTAAGCAATTACTGAGACACTTCTAAGACAAATTTCATACAGGACAGAAGATAAGATAACGACTCATTCACAAATTTCTTTCTTTCTTTCTTTGGTGGCTGCCCCACATACTTGTTATTGTTATGCAACCACAATAGATATGACAAGGTGCAGCCTATCCAAAAGGTGCTCCTATTGTGCCCAAGGTAGATTCATAAATGAAATTATCATAATTTTCGTCTCATGCTTTATGAGTGAACAGTTTTTTTCAACAGCCCGTAATAAATGGTACCTGGGAAGTCTTGCAGTGGCAAGTTGGGGTGGCAGTGATGTCCAATACAGATCATCACAGCATCAAAAATCTGTTTCTCCTTTTCACCATCCTTGTTCTCCGTCTCAACGTCCCACTGGCCTGAATGAGAGAAATCTGATCTCTGCTTCACCTGCAAGACTTTGGTCTGAACAACAGAGAGGCAGACACAAAACTATGTTAAACTAGGTGTTAAAACTTGTTGATACAGTTGCATCTCCTGAAAGTCATCTTGAATTATGCAACATCATTTCAGGTACATATTCATATAAGTTAATGAAGCATCCTTACATTGAAGCGTATGTGCTTGGTGAGCTGGAAGCGGTCAGCATACATGTGAAAGTAGTCCATGATGAGGGAGTTGTGCATGTAGTTGGGGAAGTGTGCAGGGATGGGAAAGTCACTGTAACACATCATCTCTTTGGAGGTGTTGATGATGACAGAGTGGTAGATGCTGGCCCTGTCTGGCTCTGGATTCTCCTGCAATAATAACAGCCAGGAAGAAGGAATATATTCATCATCACTTTCTAAATGTACTCTTTGAGTAAAAGAAAGTGCGACCCACCTTAAACCTCCACAGACCACCGATGTCATTGCTGCTTTCAAAGCAGACAGGCTCCAGCCCCTCATCCAGACAGCACTTGATACAGGCCAGACCTGAACTACCTCCTCCAATCACTGCCACACGACGAGCCATACTTCAGCTCTGTGAAGGATGAACCAGATTAGTCTAAAAAATGTCCCATCTAGAAACAAGAAGATGCATTCAATGAGCTACAAACAACATTAAAGTTGGTCAGCACCAAGATTTGTTCCTGTTGTGGACTGCAGACCTGTGGTCTACTTTCAGTATAGATTACTTAGATGTCTGATCTACTAGAATTCTTAATAAGTATATGTATATAATTATGTAACTATGCAACCAGTTTAGTAACATGTTGAAGAACAGTTTTGATTAAATCACACAGCACAAAATATATAACCGTGGTCATATAATGTCAATGTACAACAGCAGCAGATGCCCTCATGAGCTCAGCTATTTGATCCTTTTATGACCACAAACAATAGATTTTTTTTGTGGCTTGGTACAAATCCTGAGCCGCTCCTTGGGTTCATGTCCTCAGAACAACCCACACTATAACTTAACTTCAACAAAATGCCTCTTGAAGCTATTAGATTGATTCCTCTTCAGAGGAATATGTTTATCTAGGAAAATACTTAATCAAAGCACGTGGCATTGTGACTAAACATCTGTAGGAAAGATTTAGGTGTGACTGTAAACAAAATAGGTTAGATCTCTGATAACGATGTGTTCTATTTGGGCTAACAACACATGCAGCATGAACAAAGAGACTATAATTTGCTTGTTAATGTCACATTAAATATCATAAGACATCAAGAAACTGAAATACAGTACGTGGAATTTAGCCAGTGGGTAAATCTTGTACAATAAAACTTGTCTCCTTGTATGATATAAATGTTTTTTGTACATGTCTTCTGACAAATAAATGCAATAAACTAAACTCCCATAAACATGTAAGCGCTCTTGGAGGCACATGAAGTGTGTCCACAATAAATATATATTTCTGAATGTGAAAAGTAATTAAGATCAAAGTTCTGTCAAATTGCACAGATAACAGATAAAGATCGTTTGGGCTAAGTATTGTAATTTATAAGATTGCACGCTACTTGAAATCAAACTAATATGCATGATCAAATATTCAAATCATAGGAGAAAAACAAAGTAAAATTCAACTCACACAATGCATCGAATGTGTCACTTGGAGCTTGCATAAAGCTGTCTACCAAAATCAATGAGAAACAAAACTTAGCAGGCATTTAAAACCAAATCAATCAAATCCAATTTTACAATCTTTCCATGCAATCCTGCACTTAACTGTTATGATGCAAAAACAGAAAGCTCACTCTTGCAGAGATTGAGAGCAGTCGAAGGAATAACTCAGTGTACTGATTCACATGTAATATGACCTTTAGCACATAGTTAGTTAGCGCATGCATGGAATGGAAAATCTACTTCACTCCCACAGGTCCCTTAAGGTGAATGACCAAGTGCACATAAACCGCTTTTCCTGCATGGTGCAATGTGTCCTGCATTAAACCCCACTGGTGACTCCGAGGCTGTTTGGGAGTTTTAGGCCTACTGGTTGTCATAGACACTAAATCTCCTCAGAAATCTCCATCACAAAAGAAGCCAGCAGGCTGGATGCTAGCAGGCTGAGGAGCAGACTGAATGGAGCTGACAGGACGGGCATTGGAAGATCCTGGCTTGTAGCCAACATAACTGGGTTTCAGGAACTGGACAACATCCAGGTGGAGAACAAAGTGACTCACTCACAGCTTTTTCTTGAAATATTGCTGCTGAACCATGATCTTCTCCAGGACTGGGGCATGCTGATACGAGTGAGCAGCAATGAGATGCCAAAGTCTGCTCAAACCATTTACGTGTAAAATTGTGTCAAGGGTCTAAATATTGTATATTCGTGACATCACAAATGGGCAGAAATCCTGACAGCTTGTTTCAAATGCAGAGTTTCTGAATACGGGCTGTGCGTATTTCCCTGTGGATTGAGTGTTTCGATACTTTCTCAGTATTTATATATGACTTAAGCCTGCTTTATAATAAAGAAAACATGAAAATCTCACTTTTTTATAATATGGGACCTGAAGGAACTGGCCTTCTACCTCCAAGAGGTCAAGGCCCAGTTACGTGTTGGTTAATCTTGTGTGACAAAGAGAATTTCCAAACAGATGAGTTAAAGCATAATGATTCAATTTATTCCGAACAATCAATGTTGCATAAGTAAAATAAAAGAGTTTACAGATATCTGGATCCAATCAACGTGTCCCTGACAACATACAGTGCATGGGTCAGTTCGCGAAGTCTGAACCCCGAGCTATCCCTGATCCAGCCTATTCATGGTTTACACAATAGTAATATTCATGAGATTATGGCACGTGATGTTTTTGCTGCATATCTTCTTCTTTGTTTCTCCTTCTGACTCCTTTCTCTCTTTGACCTTACAAAAAGAACAGAACGTGCTTCCTCCCTGTCCTCGCAAACACTTCATGCACAACAAATCCAACAATCAGGTTATTTCAGGTCATTGTAAGCACTTTTGTACATAATAAATCCAACAGACCTTTAATTAAAAAAAAATATTTCAGAGATTCCTCCGCGTACCACTACAGAGAGGTGGTACGCGTACCACAGTTTGAGAACCACTGATATAGTGGGACATGTTGAATATGTTTGGCATAGTATAACATCAGTTGGCCTTTTTAAAGCCATCATGAGGTGGCATCATTGATTTATGTATCTTAATAAATTGTCATAAATTGATAACTGTGTTCATGTATGATAAATGTGTGTGACAAAAATGAGTCTATTGTGGGTGTCAGAAGGTTAAACCAGTAACACATTTGTGAGTGAAATAAGCATGAATTGCACATTACTGAGCAGACAGGTAAACTTTTATCTTGTCCAACAGTGCAGTGGGGTCCTGCAGGAAAGCTGGAAGGTTGTAGGCAGCCGAGCCCACAGCAGCAGCTGACAGAATCAGAGACCACACAAACGATCTCTTTGGTTTGGGACCATAACAGGGCCTGGTCTGCATGGGTTGAGCCACTCTCTCCCACTGAGTGAGGATGGCCTGACGGGCTCCAGCCCATTTCTCTGGCCCTCTGAAACGATACTGGTACGAAGTACTGGGACCGAGCAACAGATTCAGTCCCAGCCTGGGATCAGTCAGCAGCAGCCTCAGGAAGTTGGGTTGAACTCCCACCAGCTCTGCTATCTCATCCATGTAGCTGACATCAACCAGGATGGGGTGTCTGTGACTGGTGATATACCTGAAAAAGAGACCCTAGATTTTGTGCCTTTTATATCCAAAACAGACAATCATGAAATTAAGAAAACCCACAATTCTACCTTTTAGCCATTGTCTTCTGCTTGCACTGGGCATCTTTTAGCATGGAAGCCACTGAGGGAAGCTTGACGCTGCCTGTTTATAATGAGAGCCATGGTGAGTGCATTGGCTTCTTATACTCAATGTATTTCTGTAAAGGAAGGAGTTTGGAGCACAAGCTCTTGAGAACCTGTATTACCTTTAAAGACACGTGTGGCCCATCGGGCCTGCATCTCAGAGATGGGCATACTGGCTCCCAGTGGCTGCACGAGACCAATGATTTCCAGAGTGGGGCGGTCCAACTCAGAAGGAAACACATACTTGTACAGCGATGCTTTGTTCTCAGACACTGAGGTCACATGTGAGTCCAGGAATGGAAAGCAAAACCTGTAACCTGTGGCAAACACCTGCAAGACAGGGACACTTTTAGGTGAATTAAGGGTGATTGGGACAGTATTACTATACAGGGTTTATTTTCTCACCTGATGAATGAAAATAAAAAGTTTTTTTTGCTGAGCCCTAGCTATGAAACCACATAATCAAATTTGCATGCCCTCATCGGTGTGACATCACGTAGGGGGGCGGGGCAAGCATCAAACAGGAAGTTAACCCTGCAAAGCATGAGGTGAGGAAAATGACATAAGCTTTAGCTCGTTTTCATCGAAAGGTCGTAAAATTGTCATAGCTAATATATTGCACAAACCTTTGATGGAAACATGAATATGATGTACTACTGCAACAAAATCAATAAAAAATTGTTAATATCATGTTTCTATTTTTGGATATAGTTTTTTTTTTGTCCCATTCACCCAAACACAGTTTCGTGAATGGGACAGCATGGTTTTGGGTGATTGGGACAGTGCTAGCTTTACTAATGAAGAAAATGATCAACCTTGCAACTGTGTGAACAACTGTTTATGCTCTGTTTTCTCTACATTAGTGTGTGCGGACCCCTAATCCAGTGGTTCTCAACCTTTTCAAGTCGCAACACCGCAGAATAATCAGGTTGGTGTTCGTGACTTGTGAGTTTAGTTGAGTTGAAACAGCTAGCGCCTAGGCATTGTCCAATGTGCTCTAGGCACTGTGGATTTTTGATGTGTTATGTGACTTTTTCGCTCCTCCTGACCGCCAGAAATCCCCCGTCAGAAACTCATGTGTGATCCCCTTGGGGGTCTCGAACCCCAGGCTGAGAACCCCTGCCCTAATCAACCACAAAAATGTTCATGGACTAGCTGGATTTTGCACCAAGTTTAACCTAATACACTAGTTTAGCCTTGACCTCTTAACCCATACCTAACTAATCCTGATTAGTCTATTGCAGAGGCACCAGTAAGAAAGGGAGAGAGATGCAGGAAGACGACAAGAGGGAGAGCTCAAGGAAAGAACAAACAAACAGCAAGGACAAAATACAACAATTGGAGTGAGGACAAGATGAAGGAAGATAGTGGAAGCAGGAAACAATACCCAAGTTAAGGTTCTTGGCCAGAGCCTGGAATGTGCCAATATTGTAACAGACTCTCCTACACTTGTTTATGGATTAAACTGTATTTTGGCGAAGAAGATGTTTGGTCCTTTTCTGCCGTAGGGCAGGAAGACGAGTGGGGGGAGCTTCCGTTACGGGTCGGTTGTTGTATTACAGGAGAATTGAATAAAGCTGGCGGCCGTTGCTGCTCACTGCTCATTCACCACGGCGTTTGTTATTTTTATATTATATCAGTTAGACGAACCCAAGGCACACGGCTACAATATCAACACACCCTTCACTCTTAATTCACCCTAATTAAACCTACCACCAGGTCGACATCTTCCACGACACTTCCATCAGCAAACTCCACACTGGACCCCTGAAACCTGCGGATGTTGTTTCACCTGAATTGTCCCAGATAGGATGCGGTTGGGAAGCTCATCGCTCTGTGTGGGATGTTGTCTGAGCAACCTGAGATATATATTCAGACTGATAAGTAATAATGCAAGTATGTCGGTCATAAAACATTTCATAACACAAAAGCCATGTCTGCCACTAAGCTGCGCTGTTGCTGCCATACCTGTACTTTGGCTTCAAGTTGTACAGACTGTGATCAAATCTTTGGTTGACTTTTCTTTCTGCCACGCTGCAGAGTAATTCAAAGGGAAGGATCCGGCGCACAAAATCTGTCATCCTGTTGTTCAGCATATCACGGGGAAGACCATTGTCTGAAACTCGATTTGCGATCCAGGCTCCCCTCCGAGTGCTTAGATACAGCTGTAAATATAAGATACAAGAAGTAAATCATCATGCAAGCACTGTGTTTAGGTTAAGACATCAAAGTTTTATGGGGTGTGCCTCTGATGATCCATAACTGCCAACCTGCTTGGTGACTCTGCTCAGTTCCACTGCTATGTCTGCTCCAGAGTTTCCTATTCCAAGCACTACAACCTTTTTATCCCTCCACTCCTCAGGAGTCTTGTAGTCTCGGCTGTGGAAGTACTTTCCCTTGAAAGTGTCAATGTCTGAGATGACGGATTTGTGACAATCAGTCAGAATGCATTACATTTTTTTTTATCCAAAGCCACTTACAATAAATAGATTAATGCCTCTCTGCTTCATAGGTTATAAAACATTGAAAATAGTCACATTTGCCAACTTTTAAAAATGGGATAATGGGATAGGGAAGAGGAAAAACCATTTCATTCTGATTTGTCTCCGATCTTTGCTTTTTTTCCTCTGAAATAGTGGATATATTAGACCTCTAACACTCATTGACATTTGCATCCTGAGACGGGGGTTTGCAAGTAGACACAGCTTCATTTGGTCACAAGCCAAAAAGGCTGGGAACCACTAGTATGTACGAGGAAATAGGGCAAGACTCTGGTGTTACGATACGTATCATGATACGGGGGTTACGATTCAATATATTGCAATATATTGCGATACTGTAAGCAAGGCAATATACTGCGATTTTTTCAAATCTAATTTTAGGAAAACTGTCATAGTATAAAGAACACACCACCATGTGCAGAAAATTGGAATTAAAAAAGTTTACTTTTTTATGCAATCAGAACAGTGGTAAGCAACATTATGGATAACTGAGTGACTTCCATAACAAATTTCATACAAGAGTGAAGATAAGATAACGACTTATTCACTAAGTTCAGTATGTGGTGGTTACCCCACATAGTTTTGTTATTATGCAACCCTAATAGATATGACAAGGTTAGGCCTATCCAGAAGGTGCTCCTAATGTGCCCAAAGGTTGACTCATAAATCACATTTCTCGCAACGTATAGCACAAAATGTCCTTGAGTGAACTTTGTTTTTTCAACAGCCCGTAATAAATGGTACCTGGGAAGTCATGCAGTGGATAGTTGGGACGGCAGTGACGTCCAATACAGATCATCACAGCATCAAAAATCTGTTTCTCCTTTTCACCATCCTTGTTCTCCGTCTCAACGTTCCACTGGCCTGAATGAGAGAAATCTGATCTCTGCGTCACCTGCAAGACTTTGGTCTGAACAACAGAGAAGCAGACACAGTTAAACTAATACAGTTGCGTGTCCTGAATGTCATCTTGAATTATGCAACATCATTTCATGGACAGAGTCATATAAGTCAGTGAAGCATCCTTACATTGAAGCGTATGTGCTTAGTGAGCTGGAAGCGGTCAGCGTACATGTGAAAGTAGTCCATGACGAGGGAGTTGTGCATGTAGTTGGGGAAGTGTGCAGGGATGGGAAAGTCACTGGAACACATCATCTCCTTGGAGGAGTTGATGATGACAGAGTGGTAGATGCTGGCCCTGTCTGGCTCTGGATTCTCCTGCAATAACAGCCAGGAAGATGGAATATATTCATCCTCACTTTCTAAATGTACTCTATGAGTAAATTAAAGTGCAACCCACCTTAAACCTCCACAGACCACCGATGTCATCGCTGCCTTCGAAGCAGACAGGCTCCAGCCCCTCATCCAGGCAGCACTTGATACAGGCCAGACCTGAACTACCTCCTCCAATCACTGCCACATGACGAGTCATACTTCAGCTCTGTGAAGCTGAAGAGCCAGATGAACCAGATCAGTAAAATGTATAAAATGTTTATAATGTAAACAAGAAGATGTGTTCATGGACACCAACAAGAATACTTTTAAAGTACATGTTTCGACTGTTATCAGGCCATTATTAAATGGCCGTTATTGCTCGCTATAAGCATCATAGATGTGGGTCAGTAGGGGTCACTTTCCGGGTCACAATCTTTCTCATTTTACAGGTAAATAAGATGTTTCTGAAAACATTTGAGGTGGGAAATATGCATTACAATAACAGAATTTTGATTCATATTTCATCAGTGCTGCCTAGTTTGATCGTTTGATCGCAGTTCGCGAGTGATTAACTCGTGACTCTCATACACAGCAGCTGGACGGCTGACCCAAGATCAGCTCTGATCTGATCTCAGATCAGCTTCCTCTGGTCTGTGAAATCTTGCAGATGCCATCAGCAGCACCAGAGGACACCGGAGGACACAGAGGCACATGATTTTTTTCAGATTACCTGTCTCATGCACTACTGTCAGGATATAGTGACTGTTTTATAAAAACATATATTTTTTTAAATCATATTTGCTCCATTTCTCGATTTTTTCAAATCTAATTTTTGGAAAACTGTCATAGTATAAAGAACACACCACCATGTGCAGAAAATTGGAATTAAAAAAGTTTACTTTTTTATGCAATCAGAACAGTGGTAAGCAACATTATGGATCACTGAGTGACTTCCATAACAAATTTCATACAAGAGTGAAGATAAGATAACGACTTATTCACTAAGTTCAGTATGTGGTGGATACCCCACATAGTTTTGTTATTATGCAACCCTAATAGATATGACAAGGTTAGGCCTATCCAGAAGGTGCTCCTAATGTGCCCAAAGGCTGACTCATAAATCACATTTCTCGCAACGTATAGCACACTACCCACTGCAGCTTTAAGTTTAGGGAAAAAGAAAGCGTTTTGTCTTAAAATGTAACAGGTAGAGGTAGGACCCAATTGCAGCACAAAGGAGACCAGAAACAGTTGGGAAGGACTTTTAATACCAAACTCAGCAGTTACAAAGCAGGGCAGGTAAAGCAACACACAGTGCAGTTCAACAATCCAACAATGAATCCCTAACACACACAAAATTCAGTTCAGGTAAAGGCAACGGTACTGTAGAGGAGCAGGCAGGAGACGTAGTCGTGGAGGCAGAGGATCTGAAACCAGGTAGGCAAACAGTCCAAGCAGACAAGCTTGTAGGGGACAGGCAGAAGCTAAGTTGAAGCCAGGCAGAGGATCTGAAAGCCAGCAGGTAGGCACTCACAGAACACACACACAAGGACGAGTGTGGTGACACAGTGAGAGTCTCTAGACCACCAGAAAACCACAGGTAAGTAGATGGGAACACTCACACTGTAGCGTCGGCGGCGGACGGAAACACCAAGGCAAACAGGAACCAAGAATGCAGAAGCAGATCTCGAGAGATCAAAAAGGTCGGGGACAGAAGGCTGGTGGGTTTACCGGGAATCAGACGAAACAGGTGCGGGTACAGGATGGTACTGTCACGGTGCAGGGAGCAGCATAAGCAGGGAGGACCCAAATGCAGAGTAATAGACTTGCAGATTCAATCAAGATACTTTCAATCAAATAAAAGTCTAAAAGGTTCCCAAAAAGACAAGCAGGAACAGCTGGTAGATCACAAACGAACAGAACTGCAAGTGGCACCAAAGGCAACAAAGACGAACTGACAAAAGAAAAAGGACAGCAGAGAGAGTGAATACACAAAGAAAGAAGAAAGGAATGATATAACGATGGACAGGTGCCAACAGGGCGGATGAAGAACAGATTAAACTCTGAAGAGGACTGTCACACAGGCGGGAAACAAACAAAGGCAGGAATTAAAACAAGACAAGACACAAGAGGAGTGGATTTTCAAACTAAAACAGGAAACATCATATGACAATGACAGTAGATTAATAGCTATTTGAAAACTGGTATGCTTTGCCAAGAAGTTAGAGATCCCAGACCGGGGTCCGAGCAATCACAGAGAGATATGTTGAATATGTTTGGCATAGTATTACATCAGTTGACCTTTAAAGCCATCATGAGGTGTCATCATTGATTTATGTATCTTAGTATATTGTCTGTTTCAGAAGTTGGGGTAGTGTAAAAACTGCATACATGTATGATACATGTGTTAAATGAGTAACACATTTGTGAGTGGAACAAGCATGAATTGCACATCACTGTGCAGGCAGGTAAACTTTTATCTTGTCCAACAGTGCAGTGGGGTCCTGTAGGAAAGGTGAAAGGTTGTTCCTGTTAACGTAGGCAGCCAAGCCCACAGCAGCAGCTGACAGGATCAGAGGCCACATCAACGATCTCTTGGGTTTGGGATCATCACAGGGTCTGGTCTGCATGGGTTTAAACACTCTCTCCCACTGAGTGAAGATGGCCTGACGGGCTCCAGCCCATTTCCCTGGCCCTCTGAGACGATACTGGTACGGAGTAGTGGGACCAAAAATCACATTCAGTCCCAGCCTGGGATCAGTCAGCATCAGCTTCAGGAAGTTGGGTCGAACCCCCACCAGCATTGCTATCTCATCCATGTAGCTGACATAGTCAACCTGGATGGTGTGTCTCTGACTGGGGACATACCTGAAAAAGATATCACGTTGTGCATAACAAGATTTGGTGCCTTTTAGATCCAAAACACGCAAGTAATCACAAAGTTGAGAGAATCCACTGCAGTACCTTTTAGCCATTGTCTCCTGCTTGCACTGGACATCTTTCAGCATGGAAGCCACCGGGGGAAGCTTGATGCAGCCTGTTTGAAAGGAGACATTTTGACACGGTGGTTTGTCTTCTTAAAATGCAAAATACTTCTGTAAAAGGACTGAGTGATGATAAAAGGCTGCAACCTGTATTACCTTTAAAGACACGTGTGGCCCATCGGGCCTGCATCTCAGAGATGGGCATAATGGCTCCCAGTGGCTGCACGAGACCAATGATAGCCAGAGTGGGGCGGTCCAACTCAGGAGGAAACACATACTTGTACAGAGATGCTTTGTTCTCAGACACTGAGGCCACATTTGAGGCCAGGAATGGAAAGGAAAACCTGTAACCTGTGGCAAACACCTGCAAGACAGCGGACTCATCTAAGTCACAGCCAACTATACTGTTATCTATGAAAGTTTGAGGAGGACAGAAGTGTGTATTCACAAATAACCTACCACCAGTTCGACATCTTCCACGACACTTCCGTCAGCAAACTCCACACTGGACCCCTGAAACCTGCGGATGTTGGGTTTCACCTGAACTGTTCCAGATAGGATGCGGTTGGGAAGCTCATCATTCACTGTAGGATGTTGGCTGAACAGCCTGAGATATACATTAGTTATGTTACTACAATTTGATGAATACTGCGAACATATGAATTAAAACAAGACCAAAAGTCTGAAGCACCACATGAGACACGATGCACAGAGTGAACATGCTATTTATTGCATGTTAATTATTCTTTATCAGACTAAAATAACTGACTTCCTGTTGTTTTTAGCACACCAGCATGCACCTGTCCATTTCACCTCACACAGTATCTTTGCCTCAGCTCTCTCCCTACGCACCTCGCCTTCAACCTCACAGTTTGAAAATCATAAATAATTCCTGTCCTGATTGTGGCACTAGGAAATGTCGAGGTTGCAACATAGTTGTTCAGATCCATTGTCTGTAGACCATGAACATCTGGGCAAACAGAGTCAGAGAGTCTGCCATTTGCAGGGTCAAGCTACGCTATAGCTGTAATAGTTAGTAGTAGTGTAGTAGAATTGTAAAAAAAAAAAAAATACAGTACCTGTGCTTTGGCTTGAGATTGTACAGAGTGTGATTGAATCTTTGGTTGAGCAGGTTCTCCCCGATACGACAGAAAAGCCCAAAGGGAATGATGTTCTGCAGAGAATTCACCACCCTGTTAAAAAACAAATCAAAGGGAAGCCCGTTGTCCCCAACTCGGTTCAGAATCCAGGCTCCTCTTCGAGTGCTCAGGTAAAGCTGGGAAGAGAAGTAGTGGAAGTGGTAGTCAGTCATTGAGCTGGTACGTTAGAAATCTTTATTAAATATTGATAGTTTGCAAAATGTTGTATGTGAAACATTAATATAGAAATGTAACATCCATAAGGTGGACTCAAAATATCTGTAAAGTGCAGTTTGTTTCAACATTATTTCACTAAAGTATGTGGCCCGGTTACCTGTAATCAGTGATGGGGAGTTACGTAATTAAACTACAAAATAAATGTAATTGTAATAAGTTACAGATACTGAGAAAAAAAACATGTAATTAAGTTACAGTTACTAATCAAAATGTTGGTTATCACAAAGGGGATACATTTGGATATATTATTTTCAGTAAAAAGCTTTTATATGGAATATAAAATTAATTCTGTTGCTCAGTTCCAATCTTAATTCATGTTATTTTTTTAAGAACATTTAATAAAAGTTTGACATTAATCAGTGTTGAGTATTGTTGTGACTTTTACACTGCCTGGTTTAAGGTAGTGGTTTTAGGTCTTTTCAGCTTTATTGCCCAGTTTAAAACATTTGTTAGAAAAGTAATCAAAAGTAACTTTATGTAATAAGTTACATGATGATAAATATCTCATCCAACCAACCTGCTTGGTGACTCTGCTCAGTTCCACTGCTATGTCTCCTCCAGAGTTTCCTATTCCAAGCACTACAGCCTTTTTATTTCTCCACTCCTCAGGAGTCTTGTAGTCTCGGCTGTGGAAGTACTTCCCCTTGAAAGTGTCAATTCCTGAGGAAATAAAAATAAAAAGACTTGTGACTGCTGGACAAAGTGTCTCTCTACTTTTGCTACAAGAAAACTGTATTTGTTGTAGACATTACAGCTCTAAGAATCTAATTTAGGCGAAGGCTGAGGACACTTTACTGACAACATTGTTCTCTTTGGGAGGTGCTGCTTTCTACTGATACAGTATTATATAACCACATTCTACAGGGTTACCATTACAGGCTAGTTCAGACTGTGTCAAAGGTTGATTCTGAAATAACATCATTTCCTCTTTATATTGCTGGAGCACTATCAGCACTACTTGTCGTTGAGTACACTGAAGGATATTTACAGCCCGTAAATGGTACCTGGGAAGTCATGCAGTGGCAAGTTGGGTTGGCAGTGATGTCCAATACAGATCATCACAGCATCAAAAATGTGTTTCTCCTTTTTGCCATCCTTGTTCTCCGTCTCAACGTCCCACTGGCCTGAATGAGAGAAATCTGATCTCTGCTTCACCTGCAAGACTTTGGTCTGAACAACAGATAAGGCAGAAACAGAAAACAGTTTGCTGATAACAGTACAAACTAGGTGAGAAGGATCTATTTTCTAATAATTTAACCATTTGTTGTGTTGCTCTCTAAACAATATTTCATCTTACATTGAAGCGTATGTGCTTGGTGAGCTGGAAGTGGTCAGCGTACGTCCGAAAGTAATCCATGATGAGGGAGTTGTGCATGTAGTTGGGGAAGTGTGCAGGGATGGGAAAGTCACTGAAACACATCATCTCCTTAGAGGTGTTGATGATGACAGAGTGGTAGATGCTGGCCCTGTCTGGCTCTGGATTCTCCTGCAATATAATAATATACGCCAACCAATAATCATCCTAACTTACTAAATATACTGTGGAATTAAAAAGAACCTGCACATAGTGAAACCCACCTTAAACCTCCACAGACCACCGATGTCATCGCTGCTTTCGAAGCAGACAGGCTCCAGCCCCTCATCCAGACAACACTTGATACAGGCTAGACCTGAACTACCTCCTCCAATCACTGCCACACGACGAGTCATACTTCAGCTCTGTGAAGATGAAGAACCAGATCAGTATGAAAAATATCTCATTCATGGAGCGAGTTGATTGTTGTTCTCAACCTTTTTTTGTGTTAAGGACCCCTAAATTCATACTCTTTATGTCGCAGACCCCCATTTTATAAGATTTCGCTTCTGAAAATATTTTGGTTGTTAGATTGGTCATTCCTGTTATGCAGCAACATTTCTGTCCCCATGCATTACTTCATCATATTTTCTTTAAAATGTGTCAAATATTTATAACAAATGACTTCAATTATAGATTAAGGTCTTCTCTATAACATAAACAAAGAATAATGCACATTAAAAATACTTTTTTTTTACTAAACTGAGCTTTTTTTGGTACAAGTGCTCGATTTTACCATGTCCCAAGTGCAAAGTAATCAACTTCTACAAAAACTAGAAGCTATAAAATTATAAAATATGCAAAATATTCTTTAATTAATGTTTAGGCCATGTATATATATATACATATATATATATATGTATATATATATACAGTATATACATATACTATATTATGAAGAACTATAGTTATTTTTTTAACCATTTTCATAATTTACTGTGTGTCCTTGAAGTCATTTTCCACCCTGTTAGTTTGCAGTTTCTCGCCCAACAAAAAAAACAAAACTGCAATTCCACTGAAACAATCTTCAGGAAGTGCCATATTTTTTTTGGAGAGAACTCAAAGGAGTTATTTCGGGTGAGCATAAACTTTCACTCGTCTTTTTTTCACGTTTCATGATCTTAATCTGTTTGTCACATTCTTAAAGTTACACCCTGTTCGGCTAAATTATGATTAAAGTTGGTCCGATCTAGATAATGTTAAAACATATTTGACATAGTTATAAAAGTTTGTGTTTATGTGTAGAAGGTTAGCGAGCTACATCTGGATCACTCACATCTGGTTGAGAACCACTGCGGTATTCAATTGAATTTATTTATTTTATTTAATAGGGACAATGCAATTTAACATAGTTCCAATACAGAGCATGAAACTGATGTGCTGCACAGAGTTTTTCTACTGCTAGCCCGTACAAAAAATAAGTGTACTTCAACTTTATTTTATGAAGTAAACTTAAGTATAGTTCAAGTATATTCCCAAGTATACTTTCTGTAATAAGTATACTAATATCAATGTACTAGCGGTATACTTGTATAAGTGTACTACTTCAATACTTCTTGGGACTAAAAAAGTACACTTTTAAGTGTACTTTAAATGTAAGAGTTTTGCATGTAAGAACTTTACAGTACACAACCAGTTTACCTCCAAGTTGTATTTTGTACTGCAACTATAATATGAACTATACTTCAAGTGAACTTATAGGTATACAGTTAGTTTACTAGTTATATACTTGTAGCCCACATTTTAGTTTATGAAAGTACCCTTTAAAGTATACTCTCAGTAAACTACTAATTTAATAGTTTTTACTGCAAGCTTTCTTTAAGTTAACTTATAAGTTAACTTATAGTACTTATGCAAATGTACTTTTCAGTATAAGCCACGTATACTTAGACTTTTCTGTATACTTGTCGGTATAAGCCAAGTATTTTTTGTTAAGTTTAACTCTGATAAGTACATAAAAAGTAATCAGAAAGTACACTCTCTTTATTAAAGTTTAGAAGAAGTACACTAACAGCACACTTGAATAAACTTATTTTTGTAAGGGGATTTTCAACTATTGTCCCTAGTTGGGTTATTACATGTACAGTATAGTATACAATATAGGCTGCAGCTTTCAGTATCATAAAACCACAATACACTATAAATATGGAAATAAAATAAAATATGCATCACAAATACACCAATACACATACCACAACACACATTTACAGCAGGCTTTATCTGTGTGAAAAGATGTGAATAAGAAGATAACATATTGTTCTTCCTATAATGGACACCAGTGCGCCCTCTTGTTTACTCTAACTGGTATGAGGACATTTCTGTGTATGTTGGATCTGTGCCACGTACACATCAACACGAGTTAATATGTAGACACAAGTTCAGACAGAGATTTTTAAATGCGTTAAGCAATGCCAACTAAACCTGCTATCACAACTTTAACTTGTTTAGTCTGAGTCTGCAGGCTGTGACAACAATCCTCCAGTACAGCTGTTACTGGTTCAGCTGGTTCAACTCAATCACAACAACAAAAAGAGATTATCTCGACAGTGTTTGTTTTCATGGACTCTTAAATGCACTAAAAAAGTTACAATCTAGTATTTTCGTTTATGCATGCACATGGTCCTTCCTACCTTTTGCGATTGAGAGAAGGGAACGACTTGTTGCTGCTGCATGGAGCTGTGCAGTGGGCGGAGTGTGAGAGAGAAGGATGTTTATCACATTACCGGAGATGACCCTTAGTCACTGACTGGACTGCTGCTGCTGCTTCAGACCTCTTTAAACTGGTGGAAAAGCAAACATACTGCACCTCTCTACTCGATAACAAGCAGAGGTGATGAAACCCTCTTACCCTCTTTAGGAGGATGATCTTTATCCTCCTAAATTCCTCACTAGTAGAGGTCAATTTCCGATAAGATTTAGAGGAACCAAATTATGGAGTAGCTTTTCACATCTATCAATAAACTGTTCATCTGTCAAATGTTTCAAAAGTTGCTTAAAGGGTCATTTAATTGCTGTTTTGTTATTGCTTTTCCCCATGTTGTCCATGTATCTGTTTATATATTTTTCATTTTTTTTATGTTGTTTGATTACGATTTCCCAGAAGTCTTTATAGATATTTAAATCAATATCTTCCTCACAAACATTAACCATACACTTCCACGCAACACACACACACACACACACTTTTTTTGATATATTTACTGTATTGTTATTGTTGTTATTATATATATATATTGTCCTAATTGTTTTGTTATCACTATTATGTAGTCATATTATTTCTTTATATTAATCTTGTCTCTAGGTGGAGGCATCAGATAAGGCCAGTGTTTTTTTTGCCTCTTCCTGCACTGTATATTATTCATTTATTTTTTATTTATTTTTATTACATAAGGAAAGAGGCTGGGTGACGCGTCATGAATGCGTCATCAGTTACACTGAGCATGTCTTAAAGCTTGTGGTGTTAATGCACAGGCTGAGCGGAGTTATTAAAAGCAAACTAAATCATGATCCGGATTGCCACCAAAATCGAATGGATTGTTCATCGTGCCACACACCCCCCCTCCAAAAAATTTCATTAAAATCCATCGCAGACTTTGGAGTAATCCTCCAACCGGACAAACAAACCAACAAACCAACAAACCAACAACGGTGAAAACATACCCTCCTTCCTAGGCCTTCGGCCTTGGCGGAGGTAAAAATGACCAAGCATAAGGATGTGAGCGACTTTGACAAGGGCCAAATAGTGCTGGCTAGACGACTGGGTCAGAGCATCTCCAGAACTGCAGCTCTTGTGGGATGTTCCCGGTCTGCAGTGGTCAGGACCTACCAAAAGTGGTCCAAGGAAGGAAAACCGGTGAACCGTCGACAGGATCAGACCCGAGGCTTATTGATGCACGTGGGGAGCGAAAGCTGGCCCGTGTTGTCCGATCCAATAGAAGAGCTACTGGAGCTCAAACTGCTGAAAAAGTTAATGCTGGTTCCGATAGAAAGGTGTCAGAACACACAGTGCATCGCAGTTTGTTGCGTATGGGGCTGCGTAGCTGCAGACCGCTCAGGGTGCCCGTGCTGACCCGTGTCCACCGACCAAAAGCGCCTACAATGGGCACATGAGCATCAGAACTGGACCACGGAGCAATGGGAGAAGATGGCCTGGTCTGATGAATCACGTTTTCTTTTACATCATGTGGATGGCAACGAGTTGGAGGTGTTGACTCGGCCTCCAAATTCTCCAGATCTCAATCCAATCGAACATCTGTGGGATGTGCTGGACAAACAAGTCTGATCCACGGAGGCCCCACCTCGCAACTTACAGGACTTAAAGGATCTGCTACTGACGGCTTGGTGCCAGATACCACAGCAGACCTTCAGAGGTCTAGTGGAGTCCATGCCTCGACGGGTCAGGGCTGTTTTGGCGGCAAAAGGGGGACTTACTCAATATTAGGCAGGTGGTCATGATGTTATGGCTGATCGGTGTATATGTTAGTTACGTTTCATTATTTTGCACAGCCTAACCATAAGTAGTAGAGGCTCTATAGATACTGTATGTTTACATAGTAATGTAGTGCTGCTGGCTAAAGAAATGCTAAAATATCCATAGCAGATATTCAAGTAACTTCAGGAAAAGTTTGTCCAGTTAACCTTTGTGTTTGTTTGTTTGTTTGTTTCACAAGCAGCTGCCAGAGGACCTCTGGTACCTGACTGAACATATTTATTCAGAGATTATGGGGACGAGTTGGCAGAGAACAATCGGGGCAGAGCCACTGAGAAAGACAATGATATTCTGCAAAAAGAGTGCCTTAAATAAAAGGTTAAAACAAGAAGAATTATATACATTCAGTATGTTGTATGCTGTACAGACTGAGCCCAAACTTGCATGTTTATTTTAAGGACTTTATTTCTCATTAAAACTGTCAAATTACAGTCTAAAAACATTCCCTGCTTACACAGCACTTTGAGATATGAGAATGTGTTGCTGCTTCACTGCTGCCTCCATCATCACGGTCATTAATAAGGTTATCATTAATAATGTTATTATTCATGTTATCACAGTCTTGCAGTTTACTGAGGAGATCTGAAGAATGCCGGAGGAGAGAAGAAACAGGGGAGATGTTGTTTATTGTAGCAGAAGCAGCACAGCAGCGCTGCACCTGAGAAAATCACTATGATGCTCCGTCTAGAAGAGGTTCTGGTCTCTGGTTCTGGTACCACTCTGGTCCTGAAAGGCTGAAACACCCGATCCCACTGAGTGAGAATGGCCTGACTGGCTCCGGCCCACTGGCCCGGTCCAGTCAGACGGTACTGATAAGGAGTAAAGGGACCCAGCAAAACCTGCAGAGCCAGTTTGGGGTCCTTCAGGAAGAGCCACAGTATGTTTGGTCGAACCCCCACCTCTTCTGCCAGAGAGTCCAGGTAAGGGATGTAGTCCACATGGAGGGGGTTACGGTTTGAGCAGGAATATCTAACAGAGGGAAACAAACAAACAAAAACATTATAAAAACAAAAAACTGCAGTTTTTAATTTGGGACTTTATATGCTTCAAAGCAAACATGAATAATGTGACATTAAAATATATAAATGAAATTAAAGAGGTCATTGGTGAAGTAATATACTGATATCAGCAGTACGTGCATGCAGAAATACACAAATTTCATGTATTCTTTCAACTTTATTTCAACAAGTTAATCAAAAATAACAGATTTAAAAGCACAACCCGATCAGAACCCTGCAGTAAATCAGGTCAGATGGTAAGTATAATTGCAAACTTGATGTTTTGCGCCCTCCGGGTTGGGACTGAGTCTCTGTCCCAAGCGAGGGAGTTCAAGTATCTCGGGGTCTTGTGAGGGTAAAATGGAGCAGCAGATAGACAGGCGTTTCTGTGCAGCGTCTGCAGTTATGTAGGCGCTGTACCGGACCGTTGTGGTGGAGAGGGAGCTGAGCCTGAAGGCAAAGCTCTCGATTTACCAGTCTATCAACATTCCAACCTTCACCTATGGTCATGAGCTTTGGGAGGTGACCAACAGAATGAGATCCCTGATTCAAGCGGTCAAAATGAGCTTCCTTCGTAGGGTGGCTGGGCTCAGCCTTAGAGATAGGATGAGGAGCTCAGACATCCGGAGGGAGCTTGGAGTAGAGCCGCTGTTCCTTTGCATCGAAAGGGGCCAGCTGAGGTGGTTCAGGCATCTGATCAGGATGCCTCCTGGACGCCTCCCTTTAGAAGTTTTTTCGGGGTACATCCAACTGGTCAGAGGCCCCGGGGTAGACCCAGAACATGCTGGAGAGATTATATATCTTGTCTGGCCTGGGAACGCCTCGGGGTCCCCCAGGAAGAGCTGGAATATGTTGCTGGAGAGAGGGACGCCTGGAATACCCTACTAAGCCTGCTGCCCCCACGACACGGCCCCAGATAAGCGGAGTTAAATGGATGGATGGATCTCAAAATCTTAATGTGGATCTACTATTCAGTTTCAGCGTTATTTCCTACCTCTGGTGCATGGTTACTGTGTCTTTTTCAATTTCCTTCATCATGGTCACTTCTGAAGGGAGAGTTGCTAAGCCTGCATGGAAGAAAAAGAAAATCAGTCAATTTGAAATACACACACACACACAAAATATTTTAACAGTGATCTTAATGCTAATGTTCTGTTTGGAGTCCTGGAGACCCAGGCCCTGTTTAACAGGTCAAACATACTTAAAGTTACTACAAGGAACTTTCATTTTGTGTTAATTTTGGCGGCCCCTGTGGACAAAAGCGTTAGTGTTTTCGTGAACACCACCGCTCAATGTCGAAGAGATGCAGCTGCCAGACTCCCTCGAGAAAACCTCTCATTTCACTGCAGCAGGGTCTGACAGTCTGCCCCAGTCAGTCCTGGTTCTGGTCCTACCATGCCTCCCTTCCCTCCAGTGGGCCCAGCAATACAGCCTGGACCTCCAGCAGCGTGGTGTCGGTGTTGGCTTCCAGTCGAAATAGCCAATCTTCTCGCTGGTTAATGGTTTAGTTTGCTTATGTAGGTCATTTAGAGGCATCATTACGACACTGAATCTGTTTCATAACCACTTAAAAGTTCCTTGTAATAACTTTATCTTTGTTTTATCAGCTTAATACTTCATGATTCTTTCTGTTTTATACAACTGAGCATAAAACTCCGTTTGACTGCTGTACTTTACCTTTAAACACTCTTGTTGCCCAGCGGGCCTGCATTTCAGCCAGAGGGTTGATCGCCCCGAGGGCGTGGATGAAGCCCACCACTGCCAGAGTCGGCTTGGTCAGTGCAGGAGGGAACATATGCTTGTAGAGACGCAGCCTGTAACCACTTTTAGCCTGCAGAGCTGATGGCAGGAAGGGGAAGCTGTAGTTGTACCCTGTGGCAAACACCACTACGTCCACCTGTATGACACACACAATTAAGAGATTCCAAAAATGGATATCAAAGTACTGAATGCAACAATATGGATGTTTTTTTTTTTTACATTATATGACCAAGATCAGAATACAGTCTAGCAATTGTACTAATACACACCTTGTCTATGATGCTCCCATCGACAAAGACCACACTGGACCCACAGAACTCCTTCACATTTGGTTTCACCAGAACACGACCTGAGATGATCCGACTTGGCAGGTCGTCATTCACACAAGGGATCTGTACAAAAAAACTGTCAAAAAGGACGGCAGAGCTGTGTTAGGCAACTACAGTATACGAGGAATCACTGTTCACACTTAAATCCACTGTCACCTAGGAAACAAAAAGTGTTCCCTTTTTTTCAAATCAGATGATAAAAAATGCAATGTACATCTTGTCCATCACTCTCTTATTAGAGATGTTATTTTTTATTTTGGCATTTAGACCTGCACTTTAAAAACTTTGCACCCAGATGATCTGTCTTCTAGCACCATCATCTGGCCAAATGTTTTATTGGTTCACAAAATATATGTTAAGAAAGTGTGGTGCATGGGTGCTAGAACTACACAGAAGACAACTGAAAGTAATATTTTTTGCAAACATTCAGACTTTTTATTTAAATACTTCTAAGCTTTCCTCTGATGCCACCTGCAGGACAAACTTACATTTGTGACCCCACTGGTTAGGCTGCACAAATAGCAAATTCATCAGTGTGTTGTACGTTCTGCCAATACTTTCATATTATTTCATATTACCCATGTTTTGGTTTCAGACCATATAGTCTGTGGTCAGTTGTTTCATCCAGTTTCTTCTCCACCATCCTGTTGATCCACGAGGGGAAGAGCTTGTATATCATCTCATCCATTCGAGAAGTCCCAACAAGGTCAGTTGGGAGCCCCCCATCTCCCACACGCCTGGCAACCCACGCTCCGCTCCTGGTACTGAGGTACACCTGCAGGTCAGGTCAGCACATAGAGGGTTAAGATTCATGTTGCACAGCTTTTAGATTGTTTTTAGCATCACTTTTTAGTTTTTTTTGAAGATTACAGCCAAAGACAGCAGCTTTGGCAAATTTTTCGAAACAGTCTTGACTTTAAAAACCTAGTTATTGTGCCAGTAAATTGGCCAATGCCACTAATATTAAAAGTTGTTTTGTCATCATGTGAAACGCATACGCCAAATGTTTACGCGTTTTTTCCCCATGGCAGTCAACCCTGGAAATGTTTCTTATGTGCAAATCTCTGTTTTGTTCTACTTTTTGTTGACACTGACTGCTTACTGTACTACACCAGAATGTCAGCGTTGTCAAGCTGAAGGCTGTTGTGTCTCGCACTGAGCTGTCTAGATTCACATTTCAACAGCAGGTAAAGGTTTACCGGGAAAAGTCAATACTCTAGGCTACAATGCTGTTTACACAGAATCAGGATGTGCACATTTATGTTAACAGTAAATGTATTTGTGTAGCAATCTGTTACATGTATTATGAACAGAAAATTCACTGTTGATATTTCATATAAAGTCATATACAATGCACGGAAAATTTGCTACAAAATGACACCCATGCCAGTAAAAAATAAAATAAAAACCCTGCAACAATGAAAAAACCTGCAGTAGTTTGGTAAAAAAAAAAACAAGAGTACGTTTTAAGAAATTTACATGTATGTCTGACAGATTTTGATAATTCAACGAATCATTTTGTTCAGTTCAAACGATGGAAGAATATTTAGAAGTTGTGAAGAGTACGACAATCTCACTGAGAGTCAACTCATCAGTTTTGATCAATAAGACATGTGCAAGTGGTTATTGTTCAAATTGTAGACTATTGTACTCTTTTGCATACATGTGCCAAAACACGTGCTATTAGCTTGAATGAATGAGAAATTCTAATCTGTTGGGAACAACAAACTAATTGTTCACGTACTTGAGCTCATTGGCAAAGCGAAAGAGAAAATCTGTAATATGAAACAGCAATGCTAGATTTGAAAAGTAGTGAAATGTAGTTTAGTTGCGTACCTTCTCAGCAACTCTACTGATATCCACAGCAATATCACCTCCAGAGTTCCCAATCCCAATCACCACCACTCTTTTCCCCTGCAGACCCTCAGCGTTGCGATAATCCCAGCTGTGAAAATATCTGCCTTCAAAGCTCTCAATACCTGAGATGGAAAAATAAAAACAAACATGTCTATCACTTGCATAGCTGTAGTTATGTAGTATTCTATTTGAAGAGCAGTCAGTGTGTGAAATGTCTGTGGAGTAGCAGCAGCTGCAGGGTGACTCTCTCAAATGTGAAACAAAAGACTTACAGGTATATGTAATGATTCCTGATACCTGGGAAGTCTCTGAGTGGCAGGTGAGGTTGAGTGTAGTGTCCGCTACAAACCATCACTGCATCAAAAACACGAGTCTCCCTCTGACCCTCTGTCCTCTCTGTCTCCACCTCCCACTGGCCTGTCACTGCAAAATCCGGCGTCTGCCTCACACTGACCACGGGCGTCTGGACACAAACACACACAAACAGTGGTGAATATTCTCCGTTTATTTTGGCATTTATTCGTTACATTTATTGGTACCACATTACTTTATGTCCCCCTAAATGGTTTATAACACACTATGTATTTATGCACAGCTACAAAGATGAAAGGAACAGTGTGTAGGATCTGGCGATATCCAGCGGTGAGGTTGCAGATTACAAATTCTCCTGGGTCCCAAGCGTGTAGAATTGCTACTGTGGCCAACATGAAAACGCAAATGGCCCTCTCTAGAGCCAGTTGTTGTAACAGTGGAGTGCTTGGGTGTGTATGAGGGAAGTGAGTGGTGAAGCAAGAGTGAGAGAAAGCGGCGGCGATGGGAGCGAGTAACGTTATCAATACCGGCCCAAGCAGGAAAAGTTAACAGTGTTTGGTTTGTCTGTTCTGGGCGGCTGTAGAAACATGGCGATGCGATGAGTCAAAGCATTTATGTGGTTAACAACCTGTCGGGCAGCACTCTATATGCAAAACTCCATACAGAAGAAACACAAGCAATCCTAAAGCTCACTGACCTTAAAGTGAATGTGTTGCATCAGGTTGAAGGCCTGAGCGTAGAGGCGCATGTACATCAGCACCTCAGAGTGGTGCATGTGGTTGGGAAGCTCAGCTGGAGGAGGGAAGTCGCTGAGAGACAGCTTCTCTTTGGAGCTGTTGTTGATCACCGACTCATAGATGTTGGAACATCCAGGCTCTGGCTTCTCCTACAGAAGGACAGTATAAAGACAGATAGTGACTATGGCTGTCAAAGTTAACGCGCTAATAACGCGTTAACGCAAATTTGTTTTAACCCCCACTAATTTCTTTAACGCATTAACGCAACTTGCGATTGTTAGGTTGTAGCGAGCTCAGTTTTAAAGCTAGAGTGAAGACTCTAGTGCAGATACTAGCTTGTCGCGAAGGAGGCTAAATAACTCTCCAAACTGATGCTCAATTTTGGCAAGGAAAAACTGGCATGGTCATTTTCAAAGGGGTCCCTTGACCTCTGACCTCAAGATATGTGAATGTAAATGGGTTCTATGGGTACCCACGATTCTCCCCTTTAGAGACATGCCCACTTTATGATAATCACATACAGTTTGGGGCAAGTCATAGTCAAGTCAGCACACTGACACACTGACAGCTGTTGTTGCCTGTTGGGCTGCAGTTTGTCATGTTTTGATTTGAGCATATTTTTTATGCTAAATGCAGTACCTGTGAGGGTTTCTGGACAATATATGTCATTGTTTTGTGTTATTAATTAATTTCCAATAATAAATATATACATACAGCATGTTTGTCCACTCCCATGTTGATAGAGTATTAAATACTTGACAAATCTCTCTTTAAGGTTCATTTTGAACAGATACAAAGCGTGTATTATTTGAGATTATTTTGCTATTTTTATCATTTCACTTTGTTACTTTGTCTGCAATTAAACGGTCACAACAAATATAAATGTACTCGCATTTATAGAGCGCTTTTCTAGTCTTCTGACCACTCAAAGCACTTTACAATACATGTCAGCATTCACACACATATTCATACAAGGTGTTATTATTGATAAATATTATGTCCATACTACCAGGGCCGGCTCTAGCCCTTTTGGTACCCAAGGCGAAATTCAGATTCGGACCCCCAGAACCCTAATCCAAACGGCCCCCAAAACGTTTCTCTACTGTTTTTTCTTTTCCACATCCATATATTTTATTACATTTACTTTCAGATTTACATGTAAATTCCTACATGGTTTAACATTACAGACATACTTTCAAGAAGTGAAAATATGAGCTTATGTACAAGTGTTTATGTAAAAGCGTTGTCTTTCACCTTAAACCGCCATACACCTCCGATATCAAGGCTGCTCTCAAAGCAGGTGGGCTCCAGACCTTCATCCAAACAGGCCTTGATGCTGGTCAGACCAGAAATCCCTGCTCCGATCACTGCTACCTTCTGAACCATTCTGGAGATGAAGCACAGCTGACACCAACGGGAGCACTGATCTGATGTAGAGGTTGGAACTGGAGTAAGAAGAAAGGTGGAAGAGGAAATCTTATTGTTGTTTTGTGGTGTGACTTGAAGCAGTTGTTTGTATGTTGACTGTATGACTCTGTCACAGCCCTTTGTAAATCATGGCTTGATTCAATCAAGGGAAATTTGGTATGAGACAGATGAGTGCTAAACAAGATTAAAGTATGTATTTTAAAGAACAATGCCTCTATCTGTACCCTTTTTTCCAGAAAAAAATGTTGAATCAACCTTTCAGAGAACACGTTTGACACAGGTGTAACAAATACCAGCAATTCCTGCACAGCATTGCATTGATTACTCAGGCATCATTGATGTTGTTTGTCCCACTTGTGCTTTTTCAGCTATAAGTCAAAATGTTTGCTGTGAAGAGAAACAATAAAGAAACAGAAGTGCTCCGATGCTGGCAGGGCTATCGAGATTCAGGTTAGAAAGAGTTATTCAGTAAGTGTGATGACCTGACCCCTGCAAATCTGTTATTTGTCTCGTCTTTCAAATACCTGATGGCAGGAGACCATTAGCACCAACTGGGAACACCTGGGCCCCAGGTGTGACCCTGGTGTTCCCAGTCTTTAAAGCCCTGGCTGCTACTGGAGCTCTTTAACTTTTGTTTATGTTTCAGCTTTAGGTAAGGTAAGGCAAGGCAGCTCTATTTGTATAGCACATTTCAGCAACAGGGCAATTCAAAGTGCTTTATGCAAACATTCACATTGCGACAAAGTGCAAAAGAACATTAAGACATAATTAAAACAGTCATTAAAATTTGAAAGATTAGAAAATAAAACAAGCTAAAAATAAAAGCTAGGATAGAAGCTAAAATAGAATATAACACACAAGAGTAAAAGTTCTAGTGCAGTATAAGATCATTATTTGGTTTAATAAAAGGCAGCAGCAAACAGGACACTTTTAAGCTTTGATTTAAAAGAACTCAGAGTTGGAGCTGGTCCTGCAGGTTTCAGATATTTGGTGCATAAAAACTGAACTTCTGCATGTTTAGTTGTGACTCTGGGGACACTAAGCAGACCTGATCCAGATGACCTGAGAGGTCTGGATGGTTCAGAACATAGCAGAAGATCAGAAATGTATTTTGGCCCTAAACCATTTAGTGCTTTGTAAACCAGCAGGAGTATTTTTAAATCAATTCTCTGAGAAACAGGAAGCCATTGTAGAGACCTCAGAACTGGACTGATGTGATCCACTTTCTTGGTCTTAGTGAGGACTCTAGCAGCAGCGTTCTGAATCAGCTGCAGCTGTCTGATCCATTTTTTAGGAAGACCAGTAAAGTCGCCGTTACAGTAGTCAAGTCGGCTGAAGATAAATGCATGGTCTAGTTTTAATTCCTCTTTTGTTTACAAGTTGTACCAAGTTGTGACAGAAGTAAAATGTAAAGTATATGTGGATATAAACACAGATTAAAGGTGACATATCATGCTCATTTCCATGTTCAGCTTATATTTTGGGTTTCTACTAGAACATGTTTACATGCTTTAATGTTCAAGAAACAAATAGTTTTTCTCATACTGTCTATCTGAATATACCTGTTTTTACCCTCTGTCTGAGACACTCTGTTTTAGCGCCTGTCTCTTTAAGACCCCCTCCTGAAAAAGACCAGTCTGCTCTTATTGGCTTGCAAGAAAGATATGGTTCACCTCTGCAAAGGTCGTTCTCAAGCCGTGGGCGAATTATAAGTTGCATACTTTTTCTTTTTACTTTAGTACATACTGCAGCTGCCCTTACACAGTGCGTACTGTTGCATGCAGTATGCATACAATTGGGACATATTACTTCGTCATAACATTGCGCTTGAACTTTGACCCTCTTGCTCATACTGGTATATCCTCTGAGGATTGTGGGTCAGAATAACCAGAAAAGCATGCTGTCTTGCATACTGCAAAATGCGACCGGATGCAGTAGAACATCCTGGTATTTTTGGCATACTGCATTTGACATACTAGGCTGGTCCGTTTGCAGCAGCCTTCAAAGAATTCACAGGAAGTCACAGGAAAAGTGAAATCCAAACACCAGATTACTCATATAAGAAGTAAAGTAAGTCTTTACCAAAAAAAAGAAAACGAAGCAGAATAAAACCAAACAGTTACATTCACACAAATGTGATCACATTTTAGTGGGCATCATGTTGGAACATTTGAATTAAATCGATAGTCACAACATTGATTTACAAACGTGAACAGCAGCAAACAAGTAGACACTAAACTTTTCTCAGTGCCCAGAGGAAGAACCTGCTAACAGACATAAATATAACACAAACATGACAATACATTACATGTGTTTCAAATGTCAGATGGGTAAGATTAAATAGAGTAAATCTGAAGCTTGACTTTCTAATTGCGATTCGATAAGCATTTGTGCTTCAACTACGGTTCCTCTCACCAACACAGAAACACATGCACGAACACACCCACACAATATCTACAATTATAGCAACTGAGCAGTAATCTCTCAGAATATCACCCTCAACACTACTGGTCTTGTACAACATCTAAACAACTGCAAACCATACCAACACCAGCATTGCATCAGCCTTACCTCTTTTTCACAGGGAAAGTGGAATGACTAAATGACTTAAACACACTTCAAATGTGCACATCAGTCAGGTTTTAACACTCAAACAGGGCAGGTTGATGATTGATCAAATGTGGGTCCTATAGTCCATGAGCCATGTATCAATAATGAGTACATGTTGGTCGTGCCACTTTGGAGGGACCAAGTCTCATGGTGATTTTTTTAAAGGTCTATGTCCCTAGTGTTGGGAAATGCATGATAGCATTGCAGCAATGGTAGCTTTCTATGTGCTATCACTCCTTTTTTCATCCCTCCATCATTCAAATTTTCCCATCTTTTTTCGCCATTTTACACATAGATCCAGTATAAAAGAGGGAAACCAACACACAATACCATGAAGTCATATATCATTGTAAAGCTTAGACTATAATCTGTCCATTGGTCACATTGTCATGACACTGAGGTCAAGAGAATTTGACCTTTGACCTCTAATGCTGTAATAGGGCAAATTCTGAATGCCACTGCAAATGCCCTTATATCTAACTTCATATTGATCTGATGTGCACATGGATAGTTCCAGCATAAAGAGTACAAAAAGAGCTTTAAAATTATATATTACATGAATAACAACAATAACAACATTTCTTATCAGAATAAACGTAACTTTGTGCAGTTTGTATCTGATAGAATGTTCAGAACTTTGCATTGGATTCTGTTAGTGGGGCCGTTTGTAAATGACTTTCTTACCAGCAGAAACACAAAATAATACAAAAACTCTAAAAACTTTCCTAAGAAAGGTATTCTCTACCAGGTTTATCAATTATTTTATGTGTTCCCACTCTTACCCCGTTGTCAATATAAACATGTTACCACTGATGAGGCCCCGTTTCAGTAGCAGTGGGTTATAATCCAGGTGATATGTGAAAATGATGTTCACTTTTTCACAACCACATGAAACTTGGTACACTTGAACAGTTTGGGGCCCTGAACATTTTCAGATATGGAACCATCGCAAAAAACGCCTCGTGGCAGCCATGGCGGCCATTTTACTTTCCACCATAACCAAATTATGTATTTTGCATCATATCTCCTGAACCCAACATGATAACACAGAAAAGGTGATTTCTACCCTGATGTTTTGATGGCCAACATTTACAGTGATACCATACACAATATCATAAACTGTTCAGGTGAATAGTTAATGGTGAATTCAGTGATTTTGTATAAAGCAAATCACAATATGTGAGAACCTAGGCTAGACGTTACTAAATCATATCTGTTGCATGTAAAAGCTTGATCCTTTTGTTCATTAACAATGACAATACAGTGACTGTGAAGAGTTTAACAATATTCAATATGACCTTAACAACTTAGCTTAAAAAGAATTTATGAAACACAAATATTTATGAGCTTCTCTATGCCTTGGAGTATCCACCTGCTGACCAGGATAGATGTTGTAGTGACAGCCAGGTCGTCCACGAATGCTCTTATTGGGGGCTGTCACACTCCAGAATTGGACAAATAGTCCCTGCCCTTTACTTAAAAGTTTTTTATTTTAGAAACACATTTGCTGTAGCATTTGTTGTAGAACCTATTCTTCACTGTCTCCTTCAAAGTCTCCTCCACATTGACACAGAGCTGTGCACTTAAAGGTGGCTTTTTTGTATTTGCAATGCTCTAGCTTTTCTTGCAGCCACATGTGTCATAGCTGGACACTGAGGAGCTGTGGGTAACATTCGGGACTGGTAAGAACTTCATATACATACCTGCTCATTAGAGGTATAAAGATGATTTTACAACGATACTATACGTAACACTTTCCGTGGTTCCGATACAATTCAAGAATGATAGTTGGCTCATCTAGAGCGATATAATACAATTCATCCATCCATCCATCCATCATCCCGTTAGGGGTCGCGGGGGTGAGGGGGGCTGGAGCTGATCCCAGCTGACATTACACCTTTTATTTGAAAATAATAAAAAGTTCAACTTCAGAACCCGCTGCTTCAGTTCTCAAGATACAAGGCAGTGCAACATTTAACAAAAACTGAAGTAAACCAACTTCTATTCAAGTTAAATGAACAGTGGTTTAATCTGCTGCTTCCGTTCTCATTTTCAAAGCAAAAGGTATGCCATGAATGATTTCAGAAAGAAATAATGTTTGCAGTAATGTTAATTTGGGTAATGATGGTTTATATTTTTTGGTATTGGTATTTTCTAGTGTTTATGATATTGTCATTTATTTAATATTATGTGATGTTGATGATTTGGGAGATTTGGGTCACATGTATATGGGTGGCACACACAGTTAATATGATCAGCTGTTCACCCGAGGGAAGAGAGGGTGAGTGGGTCGCCGTATTTTTTGATGACCGCTATTTTCTTTTGATCGCTGTTATCATGATTTTGTGCATGTTATAATAACTTGATCATTTTCATTTTGTTCAACGTATTTTTGGATCTCAGTGACTTACTTTGGTAGCATATCGGAGAAGCAAACCGGGCCCAACCTTAGTCTCTCAGCAGCTATTAGTTTGTTTCCTGAAGTCGCTACAGGTAATAATAGTAGTAACAATATTTAACAAAAAATAAAGTGCAGCCAACTTCTCTTCAGGTCGAATGAACAATGGTTTAACGACCTGCTTCTGTTCTCATTTTCAATATTAACGGTAGAGCAATAATATTTAGGGATGCACCGATACCAATACCAGTATCAGGTATCGGGTCCGATAGTGTGCTCATGTACTCATACTAGCAAAACGGTTCCGATACAACGGCACTGATACCACTTTACGGCAGCGTGACGTTAACCTCTTGTCAAATGAGCAGGTAACGTTAGGTGGGGGAGCAGCCATGTCAGCAGTTTGGAGATATTTTATGGTAAACGATGAAGAAAAAAGCCTGTAGTGAGTAGTCTGCAAACTATGCTTTGCTAAACTGTCAAGAAGAGGAGTGAAAAGCAGCGCATTTAGCACAAACATTTTGATAAAACATCTTAAGAACCAACGCAATGCAGCGTTCAAGGAGTTTGCTAATGCTAGTGTGGCCCGGGCCCAACAGCCAATGGCAAGGCCGCAACTTAAAGTACCCGTTAGATTTTAACAATTAATGTTTTTTGCTTAGAGCCGACAACGCCACCTAGGAAATACTTGGAGCCTAGGACTCTGATAAATTCAGGTTCTTTTACATCAGGGGAGCAGAGTTAAAAACACAGGCAGAAGTTTAAATCAATTTAAAACCAGATTTATTGCAATTAAAATAGCATGGGTCTAAAAATGAATGATTAATCTAAAAGCTAAAAGGAATAAAATGTTACTAGCAACAAGGTTAAAAACCCTATAAAAAGTCCAGTCCAGTCCAATCCAGCGATCCTCCTCATGTCTGCGTCTTAGCTCCTCCCGTACTCCTACAGCCGTCTGCCCGTCTCGGCCGTCTCTCCAGCATCGTCCGAAACTGTGAAATAACAGAGACCAGGACCAGTAGTGTGTTCTCCACTACTTTGCTATCACAACTCCAGATAAAAGCTATCCTGGTCTGTTTTCAGTGTGTCCGCCACGTAAATGTACCAAAGGGTACTTATGTTTTTTGAGTGAATCTGCGTTGGCGGACACGGTCTGCTGCATGTAGTCTCACAGGACTCTCAGGTCACTGGGCTGGTAGGTAGTAGCAGGAGGGCTTTTCTGCTGCACTGCTGTCTCTGGACTGTCTCTGACTGAAGATCTCCTCTTCTGCTGCGAGCCGTTCTCTCCTTTTGTGTCCTCTCCACCTGTGCTGCATCCTGCTAATTGCAGGCTCTCCGCCACACCTGCCGCTCCTCTCCTAATCAGTCTTTGATTGGGGGTGTGGCTGTCCATGGGTCTCATTCCAGTTCATGACTTAAAAACACTTCAATTTACGTATTAAAAGCAATCCAAACAACCAACATGCAGGGATAAAACACACACACACACACACAATAGAATAAAATCAACCATAAAACATAAAACATGCATAAGTCATTTTTGACCCTGTCACACTAGCACTTGGAAACAGCAACAACCAACTTTGCAGCAAACGCTGGAGAAGTGAGCGAAAATGTCCGAAGACAACCCACGGGCGGTAAAATTAACAGAAGCTCTTACCCAGTACATCGCTCTTGATGACCAGTCGCTGTCAGTTGTTGATAATACGGGATTTTGCCGTCTTGTCAGTGTACTGGAGCCGAAGTATGAGATTCCCAGCCGTCGCCACATCACAGAAACTGCATTACCAAAGCTGCATGACTTTGTGAAAAAGCACATCAACTGCCTGTTGCAGGACATTTCAGCCTTCAGTTTCACCACATATATCTGGACTAGCAGTTTCAGCCCAATGTCTCTCATCAGTTTAACTGCGCAGTGGGTTTGCACATTGGCCAAACCATAGCAGGTGCACTTGATGATATGCTACAGACGTGGGGCATTCCAGAAAGTTCTGTTCACGGTGTGCTCCGGGACAATGCCAAAAACATGATAAAGGCCATGAGTGATGCAGGACACCCCGGCCTGCCGTGTGTCACTTACACCCTCCAGCTGGCTGTTAACGAGGGTCTCGGCACAGAGAAGTATTCGTATCGGTACTCAGTATTGGCGAGTACCCAGATGTAAGTACTTGTACTTGTACTCGAAAATAAGTGGTATCGGGGCATCAGCTGCATGCAGTGGGGCACCAGCACGCAGAAATATTTCTGGCATATAGGGCAACCTATATGGTACTACCTCATGTTTTCTCAATTTTACGGCCACCATAAAGGGTGCTAGTAAAGAGCTCAAGGCCTGGCTCCCAAAGGTGGACGAAATAAGGCCTGCCAGGGAGGTTTGAGGCCTGGATACACCGGCACTCCATACAACCCCAGATCTTGTGGCTTCTGCTGGTGTATGCAGTGCCCATAACGACAGTCAAGTCCCTGGAGAGGAAGATCAGCAGCTACTTGCGAAGATGGCTAGGCCTACCCTGCAGTATGAGCAGTGCTGCCTTGTATGTCACCAGTAACATCCTGCAGCTCCTGAACAGTGGCCTCGCTGAAGATTTCATGGTGTCACTGAGAGGGGAAGCTCTCTAGTACGGAGAGTCCTGGGATCCAAAAGAGGCATCTGCCGGCATCCAATTCTGAACAGGCAGGAGCATCGACAAAGCACTGGAGGTGGCTGAGTCATGGCTGAGGCCAAGGTGGGGTCCGTAGCAATGGGGTGTGCAGACATAGGCTTCTTCCCGGTGACCAGGGTCGACAATGTCCAGGGCAAAGAGTCAGCTGGATGGTAGGGATGGGACTGCAAGGAGCATGGACTAGATGGGAAAGTGCACTGCAACGAAAGATCACCTGGTCAAATATCTGGCAAGCAGACTTCCACCAAATCAGGTTCTTAATCCAGGCTGTTGACGATGTTCTACCAAGTCCAGCAAACCTTAACGCTATCGCTGCCGCCATGACCAAGTGCTTAACACAGTCAATGAGAGTGTAGCCACAGCCATCAACACCAGGCAAAGACCATCACGTTCCTCAGAGCCGGAGAAAAGCCCCACCTACAACCAAGAGCAAAGTCTGGTCTCCTCACCACTGCCACTGACTGGCAACTGGAAGTGGACTTGGGCAAGCAGCTGAAGTTCCCAGCCTGGATAACATCAACACGGCTTCAACCAGACATGATCCTCATTTCAGAGTCTACCAAGCAACTGATCATGCTGGAATTCACAGTGCCTTGGGAAGAGCGTTTTGATGAGGCCAATGAGAGGAAGCGAGACCAAGTAACAGGAACTTGTGGAAGAGTGTAGAAGGCAAGGCTGACGAACTCGCTGTGAGCGTGTGGAGGTGGGCTGCCAAGGATTTTCAGGACATTCACTCTGCAAAATATTTGGGCACTGGGCAATAGGCATCACCGGGGAGGCCATAGAGAAAGGCAGTCAGATCCTTTACGGAACCTGCAGAGAAAGCCACTAGACTGGCTTTGGATCAAGAGGCTAGATACGTGGGCGACTGCTGCTGGGATGCAAACTGGGGTATGATCAACCCTGGCTGGGTCGCCTGGGCGAGAGTGTCTGATGTTGAAAGACCCAAAACACCCAATGACCCCAGGTTCCATCACTGATTATGCGTCCCAGCGCATCTGCAGGATGTATCTTTCATCTTTGTGTTTGACACATTAATTTAAAGCTTTAACTTGTTACGGTCGTATTGAATATTGCTCTCCTCTTTACAGTCACTGTATTGTCAGGGTTAATGAAAAAAAGGATTAAGCTTTTCAAACTCTAAACAACATACATGCACATAACAGACATGATATTATAGTCTAATTAAGTTGTAGTAGTTAAGTCTAGCCTAGGTTCTCAGATACTGTGATTTGCTTCATACAAAATCACTGAATTCACCATTAACTATTCACCTGAACAGTTTATGATATTGTGTATGGTATCATTGTAAATGTTGGCCATCAAAACATCAGGGTAGAAATCACCTTTTCTGTGTTATCATGTTGGGTTCAGGAGATATGATGCAAAATACATAATTTGGTTATGGTGGAAAGTAAAATGGCCGCCATGGCTGCCACGAGGCGTTTTTTGCGATGGTTCCATATCTGAAAATGTTCAGGGCCCCAAACTGTTCAAGTGTACCAAGTTTCATGTGGTTGTGAAAAAGTGAACATCATTTTCACATATCACCTGGATTATAACCCACTGCTACTGAAACGGGGCCTCATCAGTGGTAACATGTTTATATTGACAACGGGGTAAGAGTGGGAACACATAAAATAATTGATAAACCTGGTAGAGAATACATTTCTTAGGAAAGTTTTTAGAGTTTTTGTATTATTTTGTGTTTCTGCTGGTAAGAAAGTCATTTACAAACGGCCCCACTAACAGAATCCAATGCAAAGTTCTGAACATTCTATCAGATACAAACTGCACAAAGTTACGTTTATTCTGATAAGAAATGTTGTTATTGTTGTTATTCATGTAATATATCATTTTAAAGCTCTTTTTGTACTCTTTATGCTGGAACTATCCATGTGCACATCAGATCAATATGAAGTTAGTTATAAGGGCATTTGCAGTGGCATTCAGAATTTGCCCTATTACAGCATTAGAGGTCAAAGGTCAAATTCTCTTGACCTCAGTGTCATGACAATGTGACCGATGGACAGATTATAGTCTAAGCTTTACAATGATATATGACTTCATGGCATTGTGTGTTGGTTTCCCTCTTTTATACTTGATCTATGTGTAAAATGGCGAAAAAAGATGGGAAAATTTGAATGATGGAGGGATGAAAAAAGGAGTGATAGCACATAGAAAGCTACCATTGCTGCAATGCTATCATGCATTTCCCAACACTAGGGACATAGACCTTTAAAAAAATCACCATGAGACTTGGTCCCTCCAAAGTGGCACGGCGTCCACATTTTGGGGGTCTGGCTCATGGACTACTAATCATGTCTTGTTCGTATGGATACAGACGTAACTTGAAACACAATGTCCCTGGTGTGATTAAGGCAGTAGGTGGTCCCTGTTTAATAAGTACCAAGATGAAGCTGACTAAACAGAAGACAAAGTGCAACTTCAACATGGTTCAACATTTGTAAAACTCTCTATGTGCTGCACATATGTGGCAATAAACTGCATTTAATAAAAAAAAGCTTAAGCCATATTATTATTATTATTATTAATAATCTAAATCTTTACACTTTTCCTCAAAAAGGCTTTTCTCCGATATCATGTTTAAGATGAGGAGAAAATACAACAAGGAATAGACACTCTGATGACCTTCGACCCCAAGCACAGGATCTCCCAGCAGTCTCAGTTTCTTTTCTACACCTTTCTAAAAAGCCATTTAAGTAAACGTAAATACTACTGTACATAATATTAAGACAAAATATATATTAAAATTATATATTCTATTTTTCTATTTTCCACTGAGGTTGTAGGTAGAATTGTAAGAAATGATGTCCATAACATACGTCCATAACTATTTCTGGTCATGCCAAAGAAAATTACAAAAAAAGTGACTTTACCACACATGCACACAGAAATACCAAAGTAAAACATGTATCTTATAGTAACAAATCCAATGTAAAACCTTATGCTTTGTGGTCTGCTCTCCAAGATTCACCACTTCAGGAATATTTTCTTCAAAATGATCCAACTTATTCTGGGATCTTCCTCTTATTTAATGTACACATATTTATGTGTATGACAGACATGAAGCCAGTAAGCAAATCTAAAACACAATGTGGGTTTGAACAACTGTTTCTACTTCACGCCTCCTTGCATCTCAAAGCACTTCCCTTCACTTCCACCTATAGCGAACTCCCTCAATGTCCTAAATCTTCCACTGAAGCAGAGAAAAATGTTCACTGAGAGGCTAACAAGATAAGACAAGTTAACCGCATTCCTACATAAAAAATAACTAAACCAGTTTTCCTACAGCTTCCTCTGAGCAATTTTGGGTTCAGTGTGAGCAGGAAGGATTGGAAATTGAACCGCTAACCCTGTGATTAGTGGACATCCTATACTCCACCTCCTATATAAGTCACAGCAACTCGCTACGGCTCTCGAGAAACGATTAAACAAAAGGGATGATTAAATCTGGATGTATTGCAAAGGAGGGAAGCAGTATGAAATAAAACTCTTTCAAACTCAAGATTAAGATTATGATAAAGTTAACCTCTTTTACCCGACAAACTTCTGAGCTGTGTGTTAAAACTATGCCTTTAAAAACTTCATAAAATGCTGCGGTGGTCTTTTTTCCGAATTGTTTCTAAAAGACGAGGCCTTAATGCTACTAAAACAACACTCCAAGAGTATTTTGTCCAAACAATGTTCATTTGACAATGATTTCAATATTTTGGTTACAAAATCAACACTCGAGAAATTGTATTTTTACTTTATAATATTTTTGTTGATAATTGTTTTTTATATTGAATGTACTTACTCGACTTTGGCTTCTTTTTTATTATCC